>NC_060254.1:84375730-84675898 GCF_921293095.1 Ischnura elegans | reverse complement strand
ATGATATTTTTTCCAAATCAGTTAATATATTCTGTCCGCCATTTTGCCTTAACATTTTGTAATTTTTAACGAAAAATGTAAACAATTTAAATTTGATTTGAGCGAGCATTTATGGCAATTTGGACTTTAATCGATATTCTAGACCAATTACGTCAGCTATATTTCTTTTGATTATTGAGAAAATGACCTTTTATCGTGTCCCCGAAAGCAGTTTTATGGGGTGAGCAACCCAAAACACGCCGCCTCGTCATACGCTATGCATGCGATAAATGACGCAAATTGGTTTTCTTTTTTCAGCCAAAAACGTGAAAATGATATATGAAACGTACACTGTTCGTCTCTAGCGCAATTTTGTGGAACGTTAAATGATAATGATTTGCCGTCATTTAAATTATGTGAATACGTAAAATTTGGAATTATACTTAATAGAGATTTAAATACTTTTTAACCCCTCTAAGGTATTTTAGAAATATTTACTATAGACCCCTTAAATAAGTTAAGAAATTGACGTCAACCCTTTTTGAAGAATATTTTTGTTTTTTTTTATAGTAAACAAAGATATTCTTTTATTATATTAATGATATTATTCGGCCGCTACAGGCCTCTCCAATGTCTTCACCCCTAACCAATAACGCGAAGCTAAGGGGGGCAAGTGATTTTTTTCTAAACAGAGTTAGGTACAGAAAACGAACGATATAATTAGATATATAGTAGTGAATTTGATTTCCCACAAAACCGAGACTCACTCGTATCCCTTGACCTCCAAAATTTTGCTAAACTATTAAATCAATTTCTTTTAACTCTCAACTCTGTTTAGAAAAAAATCACTAACGCCTTGGCTTTTCACCTCCATAATTCATTCAATTCATAAATTCAGTATCCATCTTTAGAGTATTTTGTGGAACGCTAAATGATTCTAGTTAACCGTCATATACGTTATATGAACACGTAAAATTTGAATTATGTCAGATGACAGTGAGTTCCTACGTAAAATTTCTACATTTGAAGAAAAGAATAATATCATTTGCTCTCAATTTATATTATTTCCGGTTAAGTTTGTGCAATTATGGCACACGTCAACACTTAAATATAATTTTACCTTGGGTGCAGTTGATTTCAGTATTAACGTAATACCGTCGCTACATCCTTAAAAATATATAGTAACGTTGAAACAGGTTCTGATTAAACGCAAAAGTGTATGAAATCTCGTTGTAGTTTTTTCCTATGAAAACCAGGAAAATGTCATTAAAATATTGCAAATCCTTTTCTATTCTGGTGGAGAATTTCAAAACTATAGTAAAAACCCATCTTATAAAATCATTACAATACAGTAAATTTTTTTCGAAAGATATCGCGGAACATCATATCGAATGGTAAACAAAGATATCCTGCTGCCCACTTAAATTTATTTCCAATATTTTACAGCCAATCGAAACACATGTGAGATAAAATAGTTGATCATCATTGTAATTGTTTCTTTAAATATTTTTATAACGTGGTTATAAAAGGTTGACGCGTAGGGTAATACTTGAATGTGAACGTGATGGAACCTCTCAGGCTAACTGTAAAATAGCGTATTTGCGTGCCAAATGGAGGATTATACTCATTCTCGAAACTATTTTCCTCTCGTAAATTGTTTTGTTACAAAAAATACGTCGATGTACGGGATCGAAATACCTACCAAAAATAACTCTCTCAAATTTGCGCTTTCCCGTCGAATGATATTTTATCTGGAATATTTTAACGACATCTTTGGTGACGTATTAATTAATTATATTAATGCCTACCTTTTGTATCAGCATGTTCTTGGTGTATCCATGACAAATTCCTTGTGGTGATGATACCTGTAAAGATAAAGATCAGTGAATTATTAAGACAGCTTTAATGCCTTGAGAATTATTCTTTTGTTTTAAATATTTGTTTACCTTTCGTAATGTTATAACTTAAGGTGACGATAAGATTATTATATGTATGGCTCTTACGAGCCAAGAATGTGAGCTTTATTTATGACGAGTGGATGGGTGCTTGAATTCTTCAAGCGGGTTGGAGAGGGTAGAGAAAACATAATTGTGTCACGTGGTTTCGAGTCTCGTGTCCATACGTTTTTGAAAAGTTCTAAAATTCCACCACGTAATGTCAAAGCAATTCGATATATTTTATGATAGCGCAGATTCGATATTTATCGAAAGATAGTCCATCCTCTGCATTGATTTCTATTGAAAAGTACGTGGAATACTAATATGTACTCACATACCAAATTTTATTGGTCTAACTGATATAGTTATGAAAATATATATATTTGAATATTGGTTACAATAATGGAATCAAATGAATAAAGTGACATCTGTATTGAAAAATACGCAATTCTATTCATGTTTTTATAATGTTATCCATTTCTGTTCATTCTATTGATCCAATATCTATTACTTTCTCAACTATGCCCTTCGATGGTGATGATGTGGTATAGCAATTCGATATATTTTAAGGAAACGCAGATTCGATATTTATCGTATGTGAGACTTCATAGACAACATATTTACCGTGTGCATTATGAGGAATACCAATATGTACCCATTAACCAAATTTAATTCATATACCTCAAATGCTTATCAAGTTATGTCAATATTCGTATTTCTTATAATAATCGAATCGGAATTTCGATTATGCGGACGCTTGTAAGATAAAATTCGCAATTGAAATCATTCAGAATTAATTCTATTGTCAACCACAACAAAATTCAGCCTCAACTTTGCCCGTAGGTATTAAATCCTATGTGTTATAGCAATTCGATATATTTTAAGAAAACGCAGATTCGATATATATCGAATGTGAAACTACATACAGTAACTATTCTCAATGTACGTCGAGAGGATTACCAAGATGTACTCATTTACCGAATTTCGTTGGTGTAACGAAAAAACTTATCAAGTTATGCCAATTTACTTATTTGGTATAATAATCGAACCGAACTTTCGATTAAATTGACACCTGTAAAGTGAAATGCGCAATGCTATTCATTCAAATTTGATTCTCTAGTCATCCACCTCATATTTCCTACTCAACTTTCCCCATGGATGTTAAATCCTATGTGGTATATCAATTCGATATATATTTAGAAAACGCAGATTCGATATATATCGAATGTGAGACTACATACCTTACGTATTCCCACTGTACATCATGAGGAATACCAAGATGTACTCATTTACCAAATTTCGTTGGTGTAACAAAAATACTTATCAAGTTATGCCAATATACTTATTTGGTATAATAATCGAATCGAACTTTCGATTAAACTTACACCTGTAAAGTGAAATGTGCATTGCTAGTGTTAAAAATTCAATTCTTTGCTCATCCACTACATATTTCCTACTCAACTCTCCCCGTGAGTGTTAAATCCTATGTGATTTAGCAATTCGATGTATTTTAAGAAAACGAAGATTCGATATATATCGAATTTTAGACTACATACAGTACCTATTCTCAAAGTTCATCATGAGGATTATACAAAAATGTACTTATTTACCAAATTTGGTTGGTTTACGATAAATACATGTCAAGAATTGCCAATTTACTTATTTGGTATAATAATCGAATCGAAATTTCGATAATACCGACACCTGTACAGTAAAATGCGCAATGCTACTGATTCATATAACCTTCTGTGGTCTTACACTATAATATTCTCCCTAAACTTTGACCGTGGATGTTAAATCCCTCGTATTATAGCAATTCGATATATTTTAAGAAAACGCAGATTCGATATATATCGAATATGAGACAACATAGTAAACATATTTACTCAATGCATTATGTGTAATACCAATATGTATCAATTCACTAAATTTCATTGGTATAACTGTAATACTTATTAAGTTATACCAATATTCGTATTTGCTATAATAATCGAATCGAATTTTCGATTATACTGACACGTGTACAGTAAAATGCGCAATCCTACTGATTTAATTAACCTTCTGTGGTTTTACGCTATAATATTCCTCCTCATCTTTGCCCGTAGATGTTAAATCCTATGTATTATAGCAATTCGATATATTTTAAGAAAACGCAGATTCGATATATATCGAATATAAGACTACATAGTAAACATATTTACACAATGCATTATGTGTATTACCAAGATGTATCAATTCACTAAATTTCATTGGTCTAACAGTATTACTTATTAAGTTATACAAATATTCGTATTTGCTATAATAATCGAATCGAACTCTCGATTATAATGAAACCTGTTGAGTAAAATGCGCAAAGGTACTTATTCAAGTTACCTTCTGTGGTCTTACACTATAATATTCCTTCTCAACTTTGCCCGTAGATGTTAAATCCTATGTATTATAGCAATTCGATATATTTTAAGAAAACGCAGATTCGATATATATCGATTGTGTGACTACATAGCAAACATATTTACACAACAGGTTGTGAGTAATACCAAGATGCATAAGTTTACCAAATTTCGTTGGCCTTACAAATATACTTACCAAGTTATGCCAATTTACGTATTTGGTAAAATAATCGAATCGAACATTCGATTAAACTGACACCGGTACTCTGAAATACGCATTTCTATTGGGTTATATTCCATTAGTATGTCATTCTTCATGTTATGCTGGCACAACCATCTCAAGTGATGGATATTCCAAAAAGTTATTAGCCCTCGATAATATTCATGAAAACGTAGATTCGATATATATCGGACGTTAACTCACCAACAGTAGTCATTTAAACATTGCTGTATGGAGAATACCAAGATGTACCCGTTTGCCAAATTTCATTGGTCTATCCTAAACACCAACAGAGTTATGTTCATTTGCTTTTTTCAATGGCGGCATAGGGGACCCTAAGAGCCAATGGTCCTACCCATCCTGTATTCATATGCATATCCATATTCATGAGATAGCAGATATTAATTTGGAAACAATAGAAAAACGCATTTCGAAAAATGGACCGCGGTCTTTGGTTAAGAATCTCCGTATACATACCCAATGCAAGTTCCCAATGTCTACTGCCATGCTCCCTCCTATAAGGCGATGCGAGTTTTTCTTACCGAGTCCGACCACTTGCCGTTTGGCGGGGAGGAATGGCGGCGATCGCCGGGAAGCCAAAAAAATAATTTGGGAAAATTTCAAAATGAAATAATTCATTAACTATTACGATACCTAATTAAAAAAGAAAACCCAAAGTCTAACGAATAGTTAGGCTTGTGCCAACATCTTCGCGAGCTACATAGCTTAAGTTTCGTTCGCCAGCTGTCAAATCGAAATCACATAAGAACGCGTGTAAATCGATATCTCGAAATCGGCTCGACTTGGAAGCTTCTAACCCATGCCAAAAAAATCGGCCAAAAAACTAATGTTTCCCATTTGGATGTCGTCCGCGTGCGGCGATTTAAAGTGGGTCATATCGTGAATTTATTTTTTTTCCATAAGAGCCCATGTTAAAGTAGATCGATATATCTCGAAAAGTATCGCACTTTTTGGCATTTTCAGATTTTTTCTCCCGATGAATATTTTTTTAGTTTTTCCACAAAAAATCTCAGCTCGATAGGCCCGGTAGTTTGGGCTGCTAATTATGGTCAATCACCCAATCAGTGAATCAGATTTCAGCTATTATTGTGTAACGAGTCGATTGGGCGCTTGAATTCATCAAGCGGGTAATTAGGGGGGGTGGAAACATAGTTGTGTCACATATTTTCGAGTCATGTGCCCATAAGTGGTTTAATATTCAAAAATATCCCCGCCGTTTTTTGAAAGGGTATGGAACTAAATTTTTCACTGTTAGAAATATTTGTTATTTTCAATATGATTTTATTTGACGGATAATTGATTCTTTGATCCATTAAGTTAACCATTGACACATAATCGGAATAAGGTTTTAAAAATTTCAAGAGAGTGTTGATTATGTGGTTATTTTTCAACTATTAAAGTCCATAAGCATTGTGATAAGCCACTCTTGAAAATACAACGCAGATTCTTTAGATAAATATATAAAGATATTCCACTTGCAAAACGAATGTCTATAATGCAGTTTGTAAAATACTGAATTGTAACGATTCCTCTAATTTCTTTGGTCTTAAAAAATAGTTATTCCAATTTGCAAAAAAGATTTGGCATATATGCTATCATAATCGTATCGAATTATCAAGTATACTGACACGTGCATTGAAATTACGCAATCCGATTGATTTACCTTCCAATCTTTGATCATCAACACTAAAATTCCTGGTCGACTATGTGCGTGCATGCAAAATCCTATGTTATAACGATTCGATATATTTTAAGAAAAAGCATATTCGATATGCATCAATCGTGAGACTACATGCAAAACATATTACCTTTGGGAATTGTGAGGAATACCAAGATGTACCAAGCACCAAATTTAATTGGTCCAACGGATAAACTATTCAACTTGTGCCAATGTTATGTATTTGTTATAATAATCGAATCCATTCTTCGATTATACTGGCATTTGTATCGTTGAATCCGCAATGCTATTGATTTAACTTACAGTCTATGGCTATCTTCCACATAATTATATTGGTCAACTATGTCCTTGGATGTAAAATCCTATATGTTATAGCAATACGATATATTTTAAGAAAAAGTAGATTCGATTAATACCAAACGTGAGACTATACACAAAATATGTTTCATTTGGGCATTGTGAGGAATGCCAAGATGTACCCATTTGCCAAATTTCATTGGACCAACGTATAAATTAATCAAGTTTTGCAAATTTGCGTATTTGATAGAATAATCGAATCGATCTTGCGGTTACACTGCCATCTGTACTGTAAAATCCGCATGGCTATTGGTTAAATTTTCAGTCTGTGTGTCTACTATACAATACCTGGACAACTATGCCCTTGGATGTAAAATCCTTTATGTTATAGCGGTTCGATATATTTGAAGAAAAAGCATATTCGATATATATCGCACGTTAGACAACATACAAAGCATATTTCTGTTGGGCAGTGTGAGGATTACCAAGATGTGCACATTCGCCAAATTTCATTGGTCCAACGGGTATACTTTTCAAGTTATACCAATTTGTGTATATGCTATAATAATCGAATCGATTTTTCGATCATACTGACATCTGTACGGTAAAGTCCGCAATCCCATTGGTTTAATTTTCAGTCTATGGGTATCTACTATTTAATACCTTGTCAACTATGCCTGTGGATGTAAAATCCTACATGTTATAGCAATTCGAGATACTTTAAGAAAAAGTAGATTCGATATATATCGAATGTGAATCTACGTACAGAACAAATTTTCATTGGGCATTGTAAGGAATACCAATATGTACCCATTCACCAAATTTCATTGATCCAACGGTAAATCTATTGAAGTTATGCCCATTTACGTATTTGCTATAATAATCGAATCGATTTTTCGATCCTTCTTACATCTGTAAGGTAAAGTCCGCAATCCTATAGGTTTAAAATGCAGTCTATGGGTATCTACTATTTAATCCTTAGTTAACTATGTCCTTGGATGTAAAATCCTACATGCTATAGCAATTCGATATATTTTAAGAAAAAGTAGATTCGATATATATCGAATCTGAGACTACTTACAAAATAAATTTTCATTGGGCATCGTGAGGAATACCAATATGTACCCAATCACCAAATTTCATTGATCCAACGGTAAATCTATTGAAGTTATGCCCATTTACGTATTTGCTATAATAATCGAATCGATTTTTCAATCATACTGACATCTGTACTGTAAAATCCGCAAGGCTATTGGTTTAAAATACAGTCAATGGGTATCTACTATTTAATCCCTAGTAAACTATGTCCTTGGATGTAAAATCCTACATGTTATAGCAATTCGATACATTTTAAGAAAAAGTAGATTCGATATATATCGAATGTGAGGCTACGTACAAAACAAATTTTCATTGGGCATTGTGAAGAATACCAATATGTACCCATTCACCAAATTTCATCGATCCAACGGTAAATCTATCGAAGTAATGCCCATTTACGTATTTGCTATAATAATCGAATCGATTTTTCGATCATACTGACATCTGTACTGTAAAATCCGCAAGGCTATTGGTTTAAAATCTAGTCAATGGGTATCTACTATTTAATCCCTAGTAAACTATGTCCTTGGATGTAAAATCCTACATGTTATAGCAATTCGAAACATTTGCAGAAAAAGTAGATTCGATTTATATCGAAAGTGAGACTACGTACAAAACAAATTTTCATTGGGCATCGTGAGGAATACCAATATGTACTCAATCACCAAATTTCATTGTTCCAACGGTAAATCTATGGAAGTTATGACCATTTACGTATTTGCTATAATAATCGAGTCGATTTTTCGATCATACTGACATCTGTACTGTAAAATCCGCAATGCTATTGGTTTTAAATCCAGTCTATGGGTATCTACTATTTAATCCCTAGTAAACTATGTCCTTGAATGTTAAATCCTACATGTTATAGCAATTCGATATATTTTAAGAAAAAGTAGATTCGATATATATCGAACGTGAGACTGAATACAAAAATACTACCATAGAGTATCGTGAGGAATACCAAGATGTACCTGTTTACCAAGTTTCATTGGTCCAACGTACACACTTATCAAGTTATGCCAATTTGCGTATTTGCTATACTAATCGAATCGTACTTTAGACACTGCTGACATCTGTACTGTAAAATCCGCAATCCTATTGATATCCCTTCTATGGTCACTCCCTTATCCCTGCCTTCTCTAATATCCCCGCTTTCAAAATTTAGCCTATGTTCTTATATTGGGGACGTAATTGGACGGGATGCGTGTATTTCTCACGGGGGCCTAATACAAAAAGATATAAATTCAAATCGATGTATCTTCAGTAGGAAACATAATTCATCTAAATAATTTATGTGTGCGCATAATTCATTCTTTTCCTTACATATTGTTAAAATTTTTATTTCCGTAACTATGTAAATAAGCCCAAAAAATGGCTGTATCGAATACAACCTTGTATCGATTATAACTTCGAGTCTAATCAATCGATTTCGCCTGATTTAACTTTTGTCGGATGAATGACATTTTCAGTCGTATTTTGTATGACATTCATGTTCAAAACTTGATTAATAAAAAAGTTATTAGCGATTAAAGCGTATCCAAGGAGATTCGTATCGATATAACTCGCACATGAATCGATCGAGCGGAATGGTCATCATTGCAAAAGTTGACCATTTTAATAATATTATTACTCTGAAAATTTCATTCCTCTAGCTTAAACGGTTGCTAAGATATTCAAGATTGCATGCTCCACAAAAAAATGGCGACAATGATTTTTCGCTTGCAGGACATTTTTCGGAATTTAATTATTAATTAACCAAGAGGGATACGGCGAAAGTAAGCTCAAACGTGAGGGTTCGGAGAACCCTCTAACGGTTTTTCTTGGAGATTCCAAATTTTCATATGGCACATGTCTCAACGCCGAAATCCAATATTGAAAATTCGACCACCTCTACAATGGAAAGTCGAAATCGTTTATTTCTCGGAATTATTTCGACATATGAAAATTTCGAGATAGCCAAAAAATCAACCGAAAAATCTAGTATCTTGCGTTTCAAGAAATTTGTCCTGTGATGATTGCAAGTTGGTCAAAAAAAATTCTAACGTAGTGCCATAAGAAAAGCATGGGGCACTTTCAAAAAATCATAAAAAATACTAAATATCATTTTATCGAAATGACAACCACACTGAAAAATCAACCAAAAAATCTAGTTTTCGTCCAGGGAATCTCATGTTCCTGTCGCATTTATAAATACCGAAAAAAACCTAAAAGATTTTAGTCCCATAAGGCTCCCATGTTAATTCAAGTCGATATATCTCGAAAAGTTATCGACTTTTTTAAGATTTCAGATTTTTCCTCCCGATGAATATTTTTTTACTTTTACGTCCAATATTCGATTTAGCCACACATATCACAGTTTGGGCTACTAATTTGTGTCAATCACACAATCAATGAGTCAGTTTGCAGCTTTAATAGGGACGTTAACGAGTCGATTGGGCGCTTGAATTCATCAAGCGGGTAATTAGGGGGGTGGGAACATAGTTGTGTTACATGTTTCCGAGTCATATGCCCATAAGTGGTTCAAAAAGCGAAAGAAACACCCCAAATATCGTTTGAATGAGTGAAATATGCGGACAATACGCTCATTCACTGTCAACAATACTTAAGACCTTCTTAGTAACCACGGTGATCAATGCTTCGGGAAACCATTTTGATATGAATGAATTGCGCAATGTAGAAAAATATATAGTGTACGATAGATGAAATTATGAAATGTAGCCGATTTTTCTTATTTTAGCCCTTAACCTAGATTTATATCACCTTTATTTTTGATTTTTAGCGTTTGAATACAGCAGACTTAATGAAATTAAATACATCATTATTAGAAAATAAATGAACAGTGACTAATGAAATGATTATTCGAATAAATATGTCTCGAATAATGAAGTAATGTTCGGATTTCTCTGACGATGTATGTCTCTCAATGCTGTCATTTTTCTAGATCTAAGGAAGGTTTATAACAACAAAACGCATTGATTACAATAAATATATAAATACGGTTATGAAACTTAAATTGGAGAAAGAACCGAAGAATGTTCAACTGTCTCCGTTGATGTTATATTTGGTAAATAATAGCAGTTCGATATATTTTACAAAAGGTATATTCGATAGGTGTCGAATGGGAGCATAACAAACGAATATATTTCATTGGTGCAGCATGAACAATGCTTTAATAAACATATTCATAAAATTTCTTTTGTCTAACATCAGTAGTAAAAAAGATACGCAAATTAGCATATTTGCTACCATAATCATAACGAATTGTCAAGTTTACTCACATGTGAAAATATAAATTCGCAATCCTATTGATTTATCTTCCCATTAGGTCATCTACCCTATATTTCATGGTCAAATACGCCCGCGGATGTAAAATCCTGCATGTTATAGCAATTCAATATATATTTTAAGAAAACGCTGAATCGATATACATCTAATGAGACAGTAAATGGAAAACATATTCGATTGGGCTTTGTGAAGAATATCAGGATGTACACATTCACCAAATTTCATTGGTCCAAAGAATATACGAATCAAGTTATGCCATTTTCCGTATTTTCTATAATAATCGATTCGATCATTCGATTATACTGCATCTGTAATGTAAAATTCGTAATGCGTTTGATTTTAATTCCGGTCAATGGCCATTCACCATATTATTCCTGGTCAACTTTGCCCATTGATGTAAATTCCGATGTGTTATAACAATTCCATATATAAAAAAAAGTATATTCGATATATATCGAATGAGAGACTACATACAAAAAATCTTCCCATTGGGCATTGTGAGGAATACCAATGTGTACCCGTTCACCAAATTTCATTGGTCCAACGCATATACTATTTAAATTATGCCAATTTGCATATTTGCTACAATAATCGATTCGATCTTTCGATTAAAATGCCATCTGCACTGTAAAATCCGCAACGCTGTATATTATAATTCCAGTAAATAGTCATCTACTCTATAATTCCTGGTCAACAATGCCTGTGGATGTAAATTCCTAAATTTTAACGCAAATCGATATAATTTGGACAATGATGATTCGATATATATCGCATGTGAGACCATATACAAAACATATTTCTATTGGGCATTGTGAGAAATATCATGATATACCCATTCCCAAAATTTCTTTGGTCCAACTTATAAAGCAATCAAGTTATGCCAATTTGCGTATTTGCTATAATTATCGTATCGATCTTTCGATTATACTGACATCTGTACTTTAAAATCCGCAATACTATTGGTTTAACTTCCAGTGTATGGGTAACTTCTTTAAAATTCCTGGTCAACTATGTCCCTACATGTAAAATCCTATAGGTTATAGCAATTCGATATCTTTTAAGAAAAAGTAGATTCGATATATATCGAACGTTAGACTACATACAAAACATATTTCCATTGGGCATTGTGAGAAATACCAGGATTTACCCATTCACGAAATTTCATTGGTCCAGCGGATATAGTATTGAAGTTATGCCAATTTACGTATTTGCTATAATAATCGAATCGATTTTTCGATCCTACTGACATCTGTATTGTAAAACTCGAAATGCTATTGGTTTAACTTTCTGTCTATAGGTATCTACTATATAAAACCTGGTCAACTATGCCCTTGGATGTAATATCCTATTTGTTATAGCAGTTCGATATATTTGAGGAAAAAGCATATTCGATATAAATCGCACGTTAGACAACATACAAAACATATTTATGCTGGGCATTGTGAAGAATACCAAGATGTGCACATTTGCCAAATTTCATTGGTCCAACGGGTATACTTTTCAAGTTACACCAATTTGTGTATTTGCTATAATAATCGAATCGATTTTTCGATCATACTGACATCTGTACTGTAAAATCCGCAAGGCTATTGGTTTAAAATCCAGTCAATGGGTATCTACTATTTAATCCCTAGTAAACTATGTCCTTGGATGTAAAATCCTACATGTTATAGCAATTCGATACATTTGAAGAAAAAGTAGAGTCGATATATATCGAATGTGAGACTACGTACAAAACAAATTTTCATTGGGCATCGTGAGGAATACCAATATGTACCCAATCACCAAATTTCATTGATCCAACGTTAAATCTATGGAAGTTATGCCCATTTACGTATTTGCTATAATAATCGAATCGATTTTTCGATCATACTGACATCTGTACTGTAAAATCCGCAAGGCTATTGTTTTAAAATCCAGTCAATGGGTATCTACTATTTAATCCCTAGTAAACTATGTCCTTGGATGTAAAATCCTACATGTTATAGCAATTCGATACATTTTAAGAAAAAGTAGATTCGATATATATCGAATGTGAGACTACGTACAAAACAAATTTTCATTGGGCATCGTGAGGAATACCAATATGTACCCAATCACCAAATTTCATTGATCCAACGTTAAATCTATGGAAGTTATGCCCATTTACGTATTTGCTATAATAATCGAATCGATTTTTCGATCATACTGACATCTGTACTGTAAAATCCGCAATGCTATTGGTTTTAAATCCAGTCTATGGGTATCTACTATTTAATCCCTAGTAAACTATGTCCTTGGATGTAAAATCCTACATGTTATAGCAATTCGATACATTTTAAGAAAAAGTAGATTCGATATATATCGAATGTGAGACTACGTACAAAACAAATTTTCATTGGGCATCGTGAGGAATACCAATATGTACCCAATCACCAATTTTCATTGATCCAACGGTAAATCTATTGAAGTTATGCCCATTTACGTATTTGCTATAATAATCGAATCGATTTTTCGATCATACTGACATCTGTACTGTAAAATCCGCAATGCTATTGGTTTTAAATCCAGTCTATGGGTATCTACTATTTAATCCCTAGTAAACTATGTCCTTGAATGTTAAATCCTACATGTTATAGCAATTCGATATATTTTAAGAAAAAGTAGATTCGATATATATCGAACGTGAGACTGAATACAAAACATACTACCATAGAGTATCGTGAGGAATACCAAGATGTACCTGTTTACCAAGTTTCATTGGTCCAACGTACACACTTATCAAGTTATGCCAATTTGCGTATTTGCTAACTAATCGAATCGTACTTTAGACACTGCTGACATCTGTACTGTAAAATCCGCAATCCTATTGATATCCCTTCTATGGTCACTCCCTTATCCCTGCCTTCTCTAATATCCCCGCTTTCAAAATTTAGCCTATGTTCTTATATTGGTGACGTAGACAGACGGGATGCGTGTATTTCTTACGGGGGCCTAATACAAAAAGATATAAATTCAAATCGATGTATCTTCATTAGGAAACATAATTCATCTAAATAATTTATGTGTGCGCATAATTCATTTTTTTCCCTACATATTGTTAAAATTTTTATTTCCGTAACTATTTAAATAAGCCCAAAAAATGGCTCAATCGAATACAACCTTGTATCGATCATAACTTCGAGTTTAATCAATCGATTCGCCTGATTTAACTTTTGTCGGATGAATGACATTTTCAGTCGTATTTTATATGACATTCATGTTCAAAACTTGATTAATAAAAAAGTTATTAGCGATTAAAGCGTATCCAAGGACATTCGTATCGATATAACTCGCACATGAATCGATCGAGCGGAATGGTCATCATTGCAAAAGTAGACCATTTTAATAATATTATTTATCTGAAAATTTCATTCCTCTAGCTTAAACGGTTGCTAAGATATTCAAGATTGCATGCTCCACAAAAAAATGGCGACAATGATTTTTCGCTTGCAGGACATTTTTCGGAATTTAATTATTAATTAACCAAGAGGGATACGGCGAAAGTCAGCTCAAACGTGAGGGTTCGGAGAACCCTCTAACGGTTTTTCTTAAAGATTCCAAATTTTCATATGGCACATGTCTCAACGCCGAAATCCAAGATTGAAAATTCGACCACCTCTACAATGGAAAGTCGAAATCGTTTATTCCTCGGAATTGTTTCGACATATGAAAATTTCGAGATAGCCAAAAAATCAACCAAAAAATCTAGTATCTTGCGTTTCAAGGAATTTGTCCTGTGATGATTGCAAGTTGGTCAAAAAAATTCTTTACGTAGTGCCATAAGAAAAGCATGGGGCACTTTCAAAAAATCATAAAAAATACTAAATATTAATTCATCGCATTGACAACCACACCAAAAAATCAACCAAAAAATCTAGTTTATGTCAAGGGAATGTCATGTTCCTCACATATTTAAAAATACATAATAAAAGTGAAAAAGTTTTAGTCCCATAAGGCTCCCATGTTAATTCAAGTCGATATATCTCGAAAAGTTATCGACTTTTTCAACTTTTCAGATTTTTCCTCCCGATGAATTTTTTTTTATTTTTACGTCCAATATTCCATATACCCACACCTATCACAGTTTGGGCTGCTAATTTGTATCAATCACCCAATCAGTGAATCAAATCGCAGCTATTATAGGGACGTTAACGAGTCGATTGGGCGCTTGAATTCATCAAGCGGGTAATTAGGGGGGGTGGAAACATAGTTGTGTCACATTTTTTCGAGTCATGTGCCCATAAGTGGTTTAATATTCAAAAATTTCCCCGCCGTTTTTTGAAAGGGTAAGGAACTAAATTTTTCACTGTTAGATATATTTGTTATTTTTAATGTGATTTTATTTGACGGATAATTGATTCTTTGATCCATTAAGTTAACCATTGACACATAATCGGAATAAGGTTTTAAAAATTTCAAGAGAGTGTTGATTATGTGGTTATTTTTCAACTGTTAAAGTCCATAAGCATTGTGATAAGCCACTCTTGAAAATACAACGCAGATTCTTTAGAAAAATATATAATGATATTCCACTTGCAAAACGAATGTCCATAATGCAGTTTGTAATATACTGAATTGTAACGATTCCTCTAATTTCTTTGGTCTTAAAAAATAGTTATTCCAATTTGCAAAAAAGATTTGGCATATTTGCTATCATAATCGTATCGAATTATCAAGTATACTGACACGTGCATTGAAAATACGCAATCCGATTGATTTACCTTCCAATCTTTGATCATCAACACTAAAATTCCTGGTCGACTATGTACGTGCATGCAAAATCCTATGTTATAACGATTCGATTAATTTTAAGAAAAAGCATATTCGATATGCATCAATCGTGAGACTACATGCAAAACATATTACCTTTGGGAATTGTGAGGAATACGAAGATGTACCAAGCACCAAATTTAATTGGTCCAACGGATACACTATTCAACTTGTGCCAATGTTATGTATTTGTTATAATAATCGAATCCATTCTTCGATTATACTGGCATTTGTATCGTTGAATCCGCAATGCTATTGATTTAACTTACAGTCTATGGCTATCTTCCACATAATTATATTGGTCAACTATGTCCTTGGATGTAAAATCCTATATGTTATAGCAATACGATATATTTTAAGAAAAAGTAGATTCGATTAATACCGAACGTGAGACTATACACAAAATATGTTTCATTTGGGCATTGTGAGGAATACCAAGATGTACCCATTTGCCAAATTTCATTGGACCAACGTATAAACTAATCAAGTTTTGCAAATTTGCGTATTTGATAGAATAATCGAATCGATCTTGCGATTACACTGCCATCTGTACTGTAAAATCCGCAATGCTATTGGTTTAATTTTCAGTCTGTGTATCTACTATACAATACCTGGCCAACTATGCCCTTGGATGTAAAATCCTATATGTTATAGCGGTTCGATATATTTGAAGAAAAAGCATATTCGATATATATCGCACGTTAGACAACATACAAAGCATATTTCTGTTGGGCAGTGTGAGGATTACCAAGATGTGCACATTCGCCAAATTTCATTGGTCCAACGGGTATACTTTTCAAGTTATACCAATTTGTGTATATGCTATAATAATCGAATCGATTTTTCGATCATACTGACATCTGTACGGTAAAGTCCGCAATCCCATTGGTTTAATTTTCAGTCTATGGGTATCTACTATTTAATCCCTAGTAAACTATGTCCTTGGATGTAAAATCCTACATGTATTAGCAATTCGATATACTTTAAGAAAAAGTAGATTCGATATATATCGAATGTTAGACTACGCACAAAACAAATTTTCATTGGGCGTCGTGAGGAATACCAATATGTACCCAATCACCAAATTTCATTGATCCAACGGTAAATCTATGGAAGTTATGCCCATTTACGTATTTGCTATAATAATCGAATCGATTTTTCGATCATACTGACATCTGTACTGTAAAATCCGCAAGGCTATTGGTTTTAAATCCAGTCTATGGGTATCTACTATTTAATCCCTAGTAAACTATGTCCTTGAATGTAAAATCCTACATGTTATAGCAATTCGATAATTTTAAGAAAAAGTAGATTCGATATATATCGAATGTGAGACTACGTACAAAACAAATTTTCATTGGAAATCGTGAGGAATACCAATATGTACCCAATCACCAAATTTCATTGATCCAACGGTAAATCTATGGAAGTTATGCCCATTTACGTATTTGCTATAATAATCGAATCGATTTTTCGATCATACTGACATCTGTACTGTAAAATCCGCAAGGCTATTGGTTTAAAATCCAGTCAATGGGTATCTTTTATTTAATCCCTAGTAAACTATGTCCTTGGATGTAAAATCCTACATGTTATAGCAATTCGATACATTTTAAGAAAAAGTAGATTCGATATATATCGAATGTGAGACTACGCACAAAACAAATTTTCATTGGGCGTCGTGAGGAATACCAATATGTACCCAATCACCAAATTTCATTGATCCAACGGTAAATCTATGGAAGTTATGCCCATTTACGTATTTGCTATAATAATCGAATCGATTTTTCGATCATACTGACATCTGTACTGTAAAATCCGCAATGCTATTGGTTTTAAATCCAGTCTATGGGTATCTACTATTTAATCCCTAGTAAACTATGTCCTTGAATGTTAAATCCTACATGTTATAGCAATTCGATATATTTTAAGAAAAAGTAGATTCGATATATATCGAACGTGAGACTGAATACAAAAATACTACCATAGAGTATCGTGAGGAATACCAAGATGTACCTGTTTACCAAGTTTCATTGGTCCAACGTACACACTTATCAAGTTATGCCAATTTGCGTATTTGCTATACTAATCGAATCGTACTTTAGACACTGCTGACATCTGTACTGTAAAATCCGCAATCCTATTGATATCCCTTCTATGGTCACTCCCTTATCCCTGCCTTCTCTAATATCCCCGCTTTCAAAATTTAGCCTATGTTCTTATATTGGGGACGTAATTGGACGGGATGCGTGTATTTCTCACGGGGGCCTAATACAAAAAGATATAAATTCAAATCGATGTATCTTCAGTAGGAAACATAATTCATCTAAATAATTTATGTGTGCGCATAATTCATTCTTTTCCTTACATATTGTTAAAATTTTTATTTCCGTAACTATGTAAATAAGCCCAAAAAATGGCTGTATCGAATACAACCTTGTATCGATTATAACTTCGAGTCTAATCAATCGATTTCGCCTGATTTAACTTTTGTCGGATGAATGACATTTTCAGTCGTATTTTGTATGACATTCATGTTCAAAACTTGATTAATAAAAAAGTTATTAGCGATTAAAGCGTATCCAAGGAGATTCGTATCGATATAACTCGCACATGAATCGATCGAGCGGAATGGTCATCATTGCAAAAGTTGACCATTTTAATAATATTATTACTCTGAAAATTTCATTCCTCTAGCTTAAACGGTTGCTAAGATATTCAAGATTGCATGCTCCACAAAAAAATGGCGACAATGATTTTTCGCTTGCAGGACATTTTTCGGAATTTAATTATGAATAACCCAAGAGGGTTACGGCGAAAGTAAGCTCAAACGTGAGGGTTCGGAGAACCCTCTAACGGTTTTTCTTAAAGATTCCAAATTTTCATATGGCACATGTCTCAACGCCGAAAACCAAGATTGAAAATTCGACCACCTCTACAATGGAAAGTCGAAATCGTTTATTCCTCGGAATTGTTTCGACATATGAAAATTTCGAGATAGCCAAAAAATCAACCAAAAAATCTAGTATCTTGCGTTTCAAGGAATTTGTCCTGTGATGATTGCAAGTTGGTCAAAAGAATTCTTTACGTAGTGCCATAAGAAAAGCATGGGGCACTTTCAAAAAATCATAAAAAATACTAAATATCATTTTATCGAAATGACAACCACACTGAAAAATCAACCAAAAAATCTAGTTTTCGTCCAGGGAATCTCATGTTCCTGACGCATTTATAAATACCGAAAAAAACCTAAAAAATTTTAGTCCCATAAGGCTCCCATGTTAATTCAAGTCGATATATCTCGAAAAGTTATCGACTTTTTTAAGATTTCAGATTTTTCCTCCCGATGAATTTTTTTTTACTTTTACGTCCAATATTCCATGTAGCCACACCTATCACAGTTTGGGCTACTAATTTGTATCAATCACACAATCAGTGAATTAGTTTGCAGCTATTATAGGGACGTTAACGAGTCGATTGGGCGCTTGAATTCATCAAGCGGGTAATTAGGGGGAGTGGAAACATAGTTGTGTCACATATTTTCGAGTCATGTGCCCATAAGTGGTTTAATATTCAAAAATTTCCCCGCCGTTTTTTGAAAGGGTAAGGAACTATATTTTTCACTGTTAGAAATATTTGTTATTTTCAATGTGATTATATTTGACGGATAATTGATTCTTTGATCCATTAAGTTAACCATTGACATATAATCGGAATAAGGTTTTAAAAATTTCAAGAGAGTGTCGATTATGTGGTTATTTTTCAACTGTTAAAGTTCATAAGCATTGTGATAAGCCACTCTTGAAAATACAACGCAGAATCTTTAGATAAATATATAAAGATATTCCACTTGCAAAACGAATATCCATAATGCAGTTTGTAAAATACTGAATTGTAACGATTCCTCTAATTTCTTTGGTCTTAAAAAATAGTTATTCTCAAGATATTCCATTTTGCAAAAAAGATTTGGCATATTTGATATCATAATCGTATCGAATTATCAAGTATACTGACACGTGCATTGAAAATACGCAATCCGATTGATTTACCTTCCAATCTTTGATCATCAACACTAAAATTCCTGGTCGACTATGTACGTGCATGCAAAATCCTATGTTATAACGATTCGATATATTTTAAGAAAAAGCATATTCGATATGCATCAATCGTGAGACTACATGCAAAACATATTACCTTTGGGAATTGTGAGGAATACCAAGATGTACCAAGCACCAAATTTAATTGGTCCAACGGATACACTATTCAACTTGTGCCAATGTTATGTATTTGTTATAATAATCGAATCCATTCTTCGATTATACTGACATTTGTATCGTTGAATCCGCAATGCTATTGATTTAACTTACAGTCTATGGCTATCTTCCACATAATTATATTGGTCAACTATGTCCTTGGATGTAAAATCCTATATGTTATAGCAATACGATATATTTTAAGAAAAAGTAGATTCGATTAATACCGAACGTGAGACTATACACAAAATATGTTTCATTTGGGCATTGTGAGGAATACCAAGATGTACCCATTTGCCAAATTTCATTGGACCAACGTATAAACTAATCAAGTTTTGCAAATTTGCGTATTTGATAGAATAATCGAATCGATCTTGCGATTACACTGCCATCTGTACTGTAAAATCCGCATGGCTATTGGTTTAATTTTCAGTCTGTGTGTCTACTATACAATACCTGGCGAACTATGCCCTTGGATGTAAAATCCTATATGTTATAGCGGTTCGATATATTTGAAGAAAAAGCATATTCGATATATATCGAATGTGAGACTACTTACAAAATATGTTTTCATTGGGCATCGTGAGGAATACCAATATGTACCCAATCACCAAATTTCATTGATCCCACGGTAAATCTATTGAAGTTATGCCCATTTACGTATTTGCTATAATAATCGAATCGATTTTTCGATCATACTTACATCTGTACGGTAAAGTCCGCAATCCTATAGGTTTAAAATCCAGTCTATGGGTATCTTCTATTTAATCCTTAGTTAACTATGTCCTTGGATGTAAAATCCTACATGTTATAGCAATTCGATATATTTTAAGAAAAAGTAGATTCGATATATATCGAATGTGAGACTACTTACAAAATAAATTTTCATTGGGCATCGTGAGGAATACCAATATGTACCCAATCACCAAATGTCATTGATCCAACGGTAAATCTATTGAAGTTATGCCCATTTACGTATTTGCTATAATAATCGAATCGATTTTTCGATCATACTGACATCTGTACTGTAAAATCCGCAAGGCTATTGGTTTAAAATCCAGTCAATGGGTATCTACTATTTAATCCCTAGTAAACTATGTCCTTGGATGTAAAATCCTACATGTTATAGCAATTCGATACATTTTAAGAAAAAGTAGATTCGATATATATCGAATGTGAGACTACGTACACAACAAATTTTCATTGGGCATCGTGAGGAATACCAATATGTACCCATTCACCAAATTTCATTGATCCAACGGTAAATCTATTGAAGTTATGCCCATTTACGTATTTGCTATAATAATCGAATCGATTTTTCGATCATACTGACATCTGTACTGTAAAATCCGCAAGGCTATTGGTTTAAAATCCAGTCAATGGGTATCTATTATTTAATCCCTAGTAAACTATGTCCTTGGATGTAAAATCCTACATGTTATAGCAATTTGATACATTTTAAGAAAAAGTAGATTCGATATATATCGAATGTGAGACTACGTACAAAACAAATTTTCATTGGGCGTCGTGAGGAATACCAATATGTACCCAATCACCAAATTTCATTGATCCAACGGTAAATCTATGGAAGTTATGCCCATTTACGTATTTGCTATAATAATCGAATCGATTTTTCGATCATACTGACATCTGTACTGTAAAATCCGCAATGCTATTGGTTTTAAATCCAGTCTATGGGTATCTACTATTTAATCCCTAGTAAACTATGTCCTTGAATGTTAAATCCTACATGTTATAGCAATTCGATATATTTTAAGAAAAAGTAGATTCGATATATATCGAACCTGAGACTGAATACAAAACATACTACCATAGAGTATCGTGAGGAATACCAAGATGTACCTGTTTACCAAGTTTCATTGGTCCAACGTACACACTTATCAAGTTATGCCAATTTGCGTATTTGCTAAACTAATCGAATCGTACTTTAGACACTGCTGACATCTGTACTGTAAAATCCGCAATCCTATTGATATCCCTTCTATGGTCACTCCCTTATCCCTGCCTTCTCTAATATCCCCGCTTTCAAAATTTAGCCTATGTTCTTATATTGGTGTCGTAATTGGACGGGATGCGTGTATTTCTTACGGGGGCCTAATACAAAAAGATATAAATTCAAATCGATGTATCTTCAGTAGGAAACATAATTCATCTAAATAATTTATGTGTGCGCATAATTCATTTTTTTCCTTACATATTGTTAAAATTTTTATTTCCGTAACTATGTAAATAAGCCCAAAAAATGGCTCAATCGAATACAACCTTGTATCGATCATAACTTCGAGTCTAATCAATCGATTCGCCTGATTTAACTTTTGTCGGATGAATGACATTTTCAGTCGTATTTTGTATGACATTCATGTTCAAAACTTGATTAATAAAAAAGTTATTAGCGATTAAAGCGTATCCAAGGAGATTCGTATCGATATAACTCGCACATGAATCGATCGAGCGGAATGGTCATCATTGCAAAAGTTGACCATTTTAATAATATTATTACTCTGAAAATTTCATTCCTCTAGCTTAAACGGTTGCTAAGATATTCAAGATTGCATGCTCCACAAAAAAATGGCGACAATGATTTTTCGCTTGCAGGACATTTTTCGGAATTTAATTATGAATAACCCAAGAGGGTTACGGCGAAAGTAAGCTCAAACGTGAGGGTTCGGAGAACCCTCTAACGGTTTTTCTTAAAGATTCCAAATTTTCATATGGCACATGTCTCAACGCCGAAAACCAAGATTGAAAATTCGACCACCTCTACAATGGAAAGTCGAAATCGTTTATTCCTCGGAATTGTTTCGACATATGAAAATTTCGAGATAGCCAAAAAATCAACCAAAAAATCTAGTATCTTGCGTTTCAAGGAATTTGTCCTGTGATGATTGCAAGTTGGTCAAAAAAATTCTTTACGTAGTGCCATAAGAAAAGCATGGGGCACTTTCAAAAAATCATAAAAAATACTAAATATCATTTTATCGAAATGACAACCACACTGAAAAATCAACCAAAAAATCTAGTTTTCGTCCAGGGAATCTCATGTTCCTGACGCATTTATAAATACCGAAAAAAACCTAAAAAATTTTAGTCCCATAAGGCTCCCATGTTAATTCAAGTCGATATATCTCGAAAAGTTATCGACTTTTTTAAGATTTCAGATTTTTCCTCCCGATGAATTTTTTTTTACTTTTACGTCCAATATTCCATGTAGCCACACCTATCACAGTTTGGGCTACTAATTTGTATCAATCACACAATCAGTGAATTAGTTTGCAGCTATTATAGGGACGTTAACGTTAATATCATATCTCAAGTTGCTCAACTCCTTTTCCGCATTAGATTCCAAGCACAGGTTTTGAAGGCGTCAAGAGTACTTTAAAAATACTTCTGGCACTGCGTACGCTTATTTTATTTTCTTCGGGCATTTTGGAAAATAAGCACAAGGAAATCGTTGTTATTTTGGAAAGTTTAACTCTACTACCTATCAATGCCACTGCTCTAAGTAAATTATTTCACTTCCTTTTTTATTACCGTTTTATACCTAACCTAATTCCTTGCCTGGGCAACTTTAGCAAGCTCCAGTGGCTTTAAAGCATCCAGAGACCATGAGTAAAACAATTGGAATTCTTCATTGGAATGGAAATCAAGGAGACGACTAATTAATAAAAGTTTATCGTAGAATTTATTATTGATTTATCAGCAGAGCGTGTTAGCTACGTTTTTTGCGCCGAAAACGCAGACTTTGGTGTCTCATCACCCCATTTTCAGGTTCGAATGTAGATCTTACGATTTCAGCCCTTTTATATACCTGTCCTGAGGTTTGCATTCACCAAATTCATTCGAGTGCAAATATTTTGGATTGCTGGGTTCCCAATTCCTGGTTTAATTTTTCAGTATACTCTCCTCCTTGTCCAAGGAATAGAGCGGAGTAAATTTTCCCTTATCTGGTTTTTGCGGTTCGCTTAGCTTCCTACCGTCTGTAATAATATACCGATTTTTTCCGCGTGTCCTAACTGGAATATTCATGCAAATACGTGCCATTTCATCGCACCAGCAGTTAAAAAAATGTAATTTATTTTCTTCTTCTTCTTCCTTCCAGGATTAGGCTACTAAGCCTGTTCCGGCTCCACATCACCATCTTTTCCTTGGTCTTCCTATACTTCTCTTGCCAAATGGTTGATATTCTATTGCTTGCTTTGGAATTCTTTCATTTGGCATTCGAAGTAAATGTTCCTTCCATCTATGTTTGTAGTCTTTTAGTTTGTCAGTGACTGCTTGGACACCCAGTTTATCTCTTATTTGAGTGCTTCTTATTTTACCCAATATTGTGCAGCCTTTTACTGATCTTAAAAATTTCGTTTCAGACGATTCTTTCTGCCTTAATTCCTTCTTTTTTGGTACCCAACATTCTGATCCGCAGAGTACAGTAGGGACTGCCATCACTTTGTAAAATTTTATTTGTGTTTCTTTTCTTGTTTTGTTCTTTAGAGTTCTTCTAATGGTGCCACATATTCTCTGGAAAGTGTTAACCTTATTTATAATATCTTTTTCCTCGTCATATGTTATGTCGCATCTTAAGTACTGGAAGTGTGACACTTGCTCCAGGACTTGATCCTCAATAACAATTTTTGTTCGTATCGGGTTGCTTCCTAAAATGCCTTGGTCTCTACGACTATGTAATTTATCTATAATGCTTTTTTATTGAAGTGCCAAAAAGCGATTTTTTTTCTTTTTTCGGATGCTTTTTTTTTCTAAGTACTGGAAAACAAGGTCAAAACGATTTCTAATTGATACATTGAAAAAGTTTTCATCCCGGGCCCTACTTTTTTTTACTGAAAATACGATTTGCTTGGTTGCCTGCCTATAAATGTCAAATATAGTAATGGAAATTATGGCGTGTAGATTTATACTCTCAAGGCCACCATCCAGAAAAAGGTTTCTGCATCATCAACGTCGGCTTTAATCGATACCTTTAAAAAAAACATGCACATTAATTCGCACAGGATAAAAATTATTTATCTATATAGAAAGTAATGTAGAATTATTCTTGGTTCTTCCATGCAGCATCCCTTTTTTATTTATTTTTATTTAATGCCCCGAAAACAGCGCATTAAAGGCCTTCATTTAACAAAGATCTACATAGTACCATTATAAACACCCATACCATATAGGACGATTATAAACACCCATGTTGGGGCAACTTCCCCCTGCGGAACAAGAACCCGCGACCTTCAGTTAGGCATGCAAGCTTTCCTTCTTATTCCGGCCGGCTTTTATTCTTATTGAAATTCCTTCGAGCCGTTACCTTTCGTGTACTTATGTTACCTAGAGCTCGTGCTTTGATAATCGAGGGTGAATTCACTTTCCACCATGAGTCTCTCATAACTCCAGTTGTGTGGTTCAGGTTCACTCCATATTCTTTCTCTAAATGATTTTTTGCCCAAGTATTCTGTATTTTAATTATTATTTTGGATTACTCCCCTCTACATACAAGTTGTGCACAGCTATACCTCGAAATAATTTTCTATTGTGCACCTTCATTTTATAATATAGTTATATTTTTACAAGTACTCCCTCGAAGTAAGCCTAGTTCTGTTTTTTTACGGGAGTTTTATTCGATGATAAAAACTAAAAATGGTAATTTCCTCGCAATAATTAAAAACTCAACTGCCGACCATTTGAAACTTCAACGTATAATGTCATTTTTTCCCTAGAAAATGACATAATATTTTGAAACCATGACTGGTAGTTGGGTTTTGAATTAAAGTGTGAAAATAGCCATTTGTATTTTTTATCATGAGTGCATCGAACAGCCACCAAGTAAAGGCTGAAACGATTTTATAATTTCATTCCACTCGGACGTTGCCGAGATGGATTCTTCAGATATCGGCGGAGGGGAGTTAGTCAATCTTAATATTCCCATGAGTATTAAAAAGGCTACAAATTTGATAGTACAAAAGTAGCGCAGCTCATGGAAACTAATTATAGAGAAATTTTTTCAATGCGACATGGGGATGAGGTTCTGGAAAAAATATATGAGCGCAAACGTTTCGATTTTACGAGGCTTATTGGCAATGAAAGTCCAAATTTACATTCCGTGAAGCAGAAACATCAAAAACACATAATTGATCCAAAGAGATTGTCAGCGGTATTGAAATCAAATGTTTTCGCGAATGGCATCATATTTTTTTATTATTTTGAGTGAGTAATTAATCAGAGCCATTTATTTGTCATTTCTATGAACTTCGATAACTTTAATCAAAAAATTCATGAAGAACTTTGAGAAATGCAATTGATATTCAAATGCGATAAATGGGGAAGTACTCCATATGTGTACCAAAATGCTGTTTTGTTCATATGAACGAGTGCGATCAAAATAGTATTCTTGCTATTGTATTGCATCATAAAAAGCAGAATAAGGGCAATTTCAATTGAATATCTATTACTACTTGAATGTTCACAAGCATTCCGCGAAAATATAGAAAAGCGGCTTTGTAGATATACAGAGCAAAAAAATTACTCGTGGTTCTCACTTTAATTTCTCGGTGAATCATACAGGAGTAATTCTAAAAAATTGGAAGTCAAAACAAAAAATTACTCGAAATCCTTCGTCATGTATCAAAATACGTAGGTACTCGTTTTCATTATTTTGCATTTAGGTGACTATACGTATATTTTATAAGATGGACAACTATTTCATTTGACTCCGACCATCCGAGGTGGCCATCTGTTGGCATAAGTTGCTTTTATTGGTGTGAATAATTGTTAGATGGAGATAGGATACCAAATATCAATTATTTTTTTAATCAATAAAGACTGTATTATTATAATTTTATTTAACAATGAAGAATTTATGGCGCTAATTATTTTTGTATCAATTAAGTCTATGTTAATAAATTTATTAAAGGTAATTTCTGTCTATCCTTCATATTCCAAAAAAATTGATCGAGTTTTTTTCGTTCACGGATTTAAAGATTTAAATGAGAGTCATCAGTTAAAGTATTTTTAATAACAATTCTGCAAATGAATTTTGTCTTTATTAACCTAAATACTTACTTAATAGTTACGTGAATTTCTGAGAAAGAAAGAACTCAATAATAATGACGTACTTTAAACATGTACGTAAGATTTGGCGTAGATATCTATTACCAGCACACATGGCTCATTGCATGAACTCGCGTTAAGAATGGTTCTAAGCTCTTTCATTCACCGCAGGTACGGCTCAAGATAGAAGTAGGACATCGTTTGGCAAGATTACAAAGGCAGGAAAGACGTGCCAAATATTATATTTATATACTTATTCCTCCAATTCTGCTGGGGCGTGTTGCTGTGGATCTGTCGCTGAGTTAGAATTTTTGCTCCATGTTCGTGCTTCTTTTACTTCTAATTAAAATTACGTCAAATTTGATGATGACAGATTTATGCGCTCAGCTAATGCGATAAATAGCCTTAAAGTCTCAAATCATCATGCAATCCTATACTTTAAGATACTTCGTTCTTTCCTTTATAGGCCTACATATTTATGCTAGCGCTATAATCAAATATGGGATAAATTTCTGGAATCCAATCATATTTTGTCTGTAATCAAAAGCCCTTCCTAAGGTTCTGCCACGAAAAGAGTTAAAGAGTTATTTATAAAGATTTGAGAGACATCTCGGTTGCGAAATTTCCAATAAAAACTCGATCACCGCTTTTATTGCTTTACCCTCTGTCGCAGTTATTGCACCCTTGAATGACATAATCTTTAATCTTGCCCTTATGATCTATAATAGTTGTTATACTGGAGCGAAATTCAAAAGGTGGCATATGTTGTGTCAGTTACCTTCATGAGCGTCATAACGTTTATCAATTTATATTTTCTTTAGTAATTATTTGGATGGAGTGAGATGGCGTTTGAGTTTTGTCTCGCCATTCGAGGCCCCGGGTTCCAATCCCGAGGGCGGAAGTATTTTTTGTGGGTATCTGTTCAGCACATCTGGTTGGATTGGAATATCAGCCTCGATCCCCTCGTTGTCTTAATAGGATGCATGTTTCCCTCTCGACCGGTCTGTTATGTTGACGAATTACTCGCGTATAACTTACGCTATCGTCTTGCAATTTTCAGGGTAAGCGGAATATAATCCGTTCAACTTTTGGTTGTATCTTAAATTTGAATTACGCCAAAGAAAATTATCACAAGGGAAAATTATCCAATTTGAGATTCAAGTAAAATTTGATATCGGTCTTCATTATCGGTAGGTACTCTGGGGAACACTCACAAAATGCTTGTCAGACTTCGGTAGGATAACTCACCATTCTCAACTATACATACATACACATCCTATCGAGAGGAGGCTTCTAGAAGTATTCCAAGTATGACTAGTGTAACAATAAACGCATAATTCCCATCTGGAAGGCTTACAGAAGAACAATGACCTGATTAAGGGTTCTAGCTTACCGTGCGACGTGTGGGTAATTACTATTTCGTCCACTTAAGGCTGGAAGGCGATTCCTGTTCCCATAATAACAGAATTAAATCACCTCTTCCAGATTTTGTTTCCCTATTTTAATGTTTGTCTCGACTCTTCTGCGCACTAATATCTTAGTTTTCTTTGTGCTTATTTTCAGCATACACGTTCAAAAAAGGTACATGTACAGCTTTTTGTGTGAATGTGTTTTTTTTTGCAAGATTTTGAATTTTCTTTGCTAGTTTCATGGTTTCTCAAGTGTGTTTTATGAGCAGGAGCAGGTTGCTTGTTCTTGCTGGTCGTTTGAGGCGTCCCCAACATTGGCTGCGACTCACATGAGGCATTCACTAGCCATGAGTGCCGCGACTACTCCAGGGAATTACTACGTGTAGCCATCTCGGACGGCTAAGCTCATTTCGCAATCATACTCTAATTGGATACTTGTACTCCGGACGAATTGAACTCGCATTCATTTATGCGAGAAACAAGCAAAACGATGGTGTCCTTCCACGACCTTGGGTTTTAGCCTGCTTTCGTCATGGGTTTACTGTTCTGTTGGCAATTTAATTATCACTCGAAGCTAATTTACTGCATAGCGCTTGTATTATCGAGTATTACCTTTGTACGAGTTCTGCAATGGATGTGAGTTATTCCCGTCAAAATTCTTGGATACAAAGAATCTCTTTCGTGGGCGTAAATCTCGTCCGTGGTTTAGTAGATAAATATGCGCAAGACGTACACGTAAAAATTATCACATTGTATCGATAGCGAAAGAAGTTGTAGCTATTGTACTGTCAGTGCGATGCATGTAAATTATCAATCGCAGGTTGAAGAGCAAAAGATGAAGGTACTACCAGGAAAGTTTGCAATTAAAATGAGGTACTACCAGGAAAGTTTGATTTAGCCTAAGAGTTACTTTAATATATGACAATTGGAATGAGGGTGAAATAAGCCACGGGAATGCTGAATTCACGCATCCAGCGCTGTTCAAAATAGTTTTTTTTCTTGGTCCATCTCGTACAAGAATTGATTGGTTTTTAAGTGAGAAGTTAAAAAAGAAATGTCCTTCGGTTATATCGAAATGAGAATTCCTGTGTAACGCGGAACTGTCGGGGTCTAACGTTAAGAGTACCCTTAGCCTCGAACACACGCCAATTGTCCTCTGCTTTAAAGAAAATTTCACCGGCAAGGTAAATTAAATGCTGCGATCGAATTCTTAGAGCTATATTGGAATAATGAGAAGAATCGGAATCTCGATGTGAATGGGAAAGACATCTGACAATCGGGGACGATCCTCATCGAACTGAGCGGAGAATTTTCCTCCCTCTCCATCTTCCATACACCACCCCCTTATCTCTCCCCTCCAATCTCCCCCTCCACCACCCTCCCTCCACTCTTCATACGCCACCGCTCTTGATTCACGTTAGCCGCCCTTATATTGGAAATTTACACTGTCGAATTGGCTCGTAAATCATGCATCGCCTCCTTCTCTTCATCTTCGATGATCGCGGTTGACACTTAGAAATTGAAATAGACTTTTCCTCAACGAGTTTTTTTTTAACTGGGTCGTAATTGGATACAGTGTGTGTCGTAACTTGTTCGGTTGAGAATGATGGAGACGGGGTTATGCAGTTGCCACTGCTTATACAGCTTATCGTCCCGGTTTGCGGACAGACGTACGGAGCCCGTTCCCGTGATATACGACTCGAAGGAATAAAATGAGCGAAGGTTCTGAATGGAACGTGAATGTGATAAACATCGAGTTATTTCCTTTAGAGGACACATCTTTCCCACTTTATCGGTCGTATTTTGTTTTTTTTTTCGCGAAGAATCACTCGTTCGAAACTTAGGCTATAATCTTAAAATTTTGAAGGTACATGCAGGGTGTTTCAAGAAGAATCTGCAATATTTCAGGGGTGTTAGGGGTCAAAATTTATGCATTTTTTGTCCATAAACATGGGATCGAAACTCCTACTGAACTATGGTAGCGTAAACACTTAGTTGGATGCACTGTGCAGTTACCATGAAAACTATTTTTCTTGAGTTTTCAGCCTTTTTGACCTTTTTTAATACTTGGATTTTTAAGGACTTAATTAAATAAGGGTGGAACAAAATGTGCTAATATAATTGTGTGAAACAATCATTTTCAAAATGGGCGAGATTGCACAAGCATATAGTTGATACTCGCTCAAAGCTTTCGTTTAATTAAGCTCAATGAAGTATTTCAGATTACTCCTGTAACACCCTGTATAGCTTTGTTAATATTTTTCTGTATCTCAAATTTTAATACCTCCGAAGTGAAATTTTCAAGCAGGCTATAAATGTGATAGAGTAAAATGTTTAAAAAGACGTATTTTAATGACCCTGACTATTTCTAAGACATTTAATTAATTTTTAATGAGTTTAACACCCCTAAAAAAAGACACCTTCTTTGAAGAATATATGGCACTCTAATTAAATGATTTCAAGACGTTTTAGTTTCTTTTTGATGCTTTTCATTGATTATCTAAGCTCAATTATTATTTATTTCTAAGCTCATTCATTCATTCCTTCTCTTTCTCATAGATTTGTGATATTTTTGTGTGGAATTATGTCTTATTAACCATCCAATGCCAATGTTCTAGAACTGAGTATATGCATTTCATCTGGTTTAAGTTTCGAAGCATTAGTGTCACATCGTTTGCTTCCTTCATTAGCTACTAGTAAGCCGTGGATGAGATAGTGAGAATGGATACAATGAGATAGTGGAGAAAGCGTCTTTCGTACGTTATGGAAAGATTTATTTTTCCAATCGATCTTGTTTTTATTAGTCATGTTCATCATACAGGTGATTTTCTGAGGGAAATCTTTCCTTCGGATGGCCAAATCTTACAGTAATGTTTCTCTAAACGAGAGTGAAATGATATTTTTGCTGTATCTATGTGGCAGAGTATCCTCTATATTATTTCTACTATATAGATACCTTTTTCTCAACTTATACGCAACCAAACTCGACAAATGAGGTACCAAATTGCACAGAATTTATCAGAGAACATGCCACGGCATATCTTACTTCCTAAATATTGCTATTGTTTCCTAAAATTAGTTTTAAAAAAATGAAAAATAAAATAATCGATTCCGGCAAGATTTTCCTCATCCTAAGAATACAGTTAACGCCGTCGGATCCCACCATGCCTTTTAATTTGACTCGCAGACAATTTCCCATCAAGGTTTCCTATGCGATGACTATTAACAAGGCTCAGGGTCAGACTTTGCAAAGAGCTGGCTTATTCCTGCCTCACCCTGTGTTCTCTCATGGCCAACAACTTTATGTAGCATTCTCTAGGGTAAGATCTTCTCAAAATATTTTTGTAAATATTAAGGAAAACGCTAAACAAGTATTAACAGATGATAGTGTAATTACTTCCAATTTTGTGTTTAAAGAGGTCCTCTAACCTCAATTTGTACATGAACATTCCAATTAAATTTGTACATAATACCCTGCTTTTTTTCCTCGAAAAGAATTTTGAGTAGCGATTGCTCTTACTGAAATTCTCATTCATATGGAAATGATCCCTTTCAATTGATATTCCGTTTGCATTTATAAATCGCGGAAATATTTTGCGAGTCAAATTTGCAATATTTCTAGTTCTCAGGTAGCAATAAACTCTCTAAAATATTCCTTAAATCTTATTTACGTGGCTGTCATTATGATGGAACAAATTGAACAAGATATAAAACTTCGATGGATCCAAAATATTGTTCTGCTCAAGGGGTAGAGATGAGCGTTTGTTTTTCCACCCTCACGGCGAAATTTCGCACTAATTAATCGTGACGCACCATTGGGAATACCCCGTTCTGCAAGGCGCCGTCTCTGAATGGTGTGTTACTTGAAAATCTGCTGCCTTACGACTATTTTGGGGGAAATTTAATCTCTAAGGCAGAAGAAATCTCTATCTTAAGGAGTTATATTTAGGCGGAGCACACGATAGTATCTCCGTAAAGAGAATGCTCTTTTTGAGAGTGAGCAAAATGAGTGGCAATTGTTCTTCATCATTCCCTGCGCCTGTTAATTAAAATCCCAGAAAAAGAGCGAGACCCTGAGGAATACAATTAATACTTCTGAGCTGCTGTGGGTAGAGCGATTTTTTCTTCACATTTTCAGGTACATACTTTGAATCGGCTCTTTTATGAAAATAATTTTTCTATTAAGAGGTGTTTGCAGCTAAATTTATGTATCATTGAAAGTAAAATAATTCAATTAAATATAATTTAGATAAAAGTTTAGTGATTATTACACTAATGATTCTACTGATAGTTTTTATGGAGCAAAAGCATGCTATAAAACGTAAATAACTGTGGTGAATAAACCTTTGGAAGTGAAAACTGTAAGCGAAGGGTAGTAAATAGTGCAGGATAATTCTGTATATTCATATAATATCTCATGCACGTGGCAACATTATTTATTTTACATAAGTTACATAGAAAAATTTTGGTCTTTTACGAAAAAAATTGGCCTTCGCATGCAGTTAAAATTCTCATAATCGATGCATAAAATTGGTGGAACAGAAAGTAAGAGCAGAATAAGTTGTTTGAGGATATGAATATTGATTCTCGGAGTTAAATTTTCCACAAGCTACTGTATATGTTTACTCCGTGTCCGTACTTTGCCAATTTCGTGATGCATTGGAATGATTAGGCAATATATGCAAATATTTCGTGACATTCCTCTCTGATATCGGCGTACAGATATGGTTGTTTTATATTTGTGCTGGATAATGGTTGTAATTGTAATTATTGGTGTTTGACTTATTCTCATGAAACCTCTAATTTTGCGAGTTAACCCATCATAACCCAATGTTGCTTCCAAGCAACATCAAAAATGTCTATATTTTCTGCTCTATTTAGGAAATATCAAAACTACGCATTACTTTATGGTGTAAATTGTAATGGTGAAATATGTAGCTGCCACAATTTTAACGATAGAGTGAAAATTTTCGTGTTTTCAAAATGAAAAATCTTGAATTTAATTTCTCCCAGAAGCAGCTATGGGTTACAAAGGGTTAAGAACGATATGTATTATCTATATAACTCGATTCTGCCTTTTACTAATTACATTTTTGTTCAAAAGATATTTTGTGAAATCTACGAACATGTTTTTACGAAACCTCTCCACACGTCTTTGACCTACTGGCCTTATGACCAGTCAGAAAGACGTGGCCTCACATAACCGTAGTTTTTTTCATGAACTGTTTTGAAGACTAGACTAAAACTTGCGCGTGACTGGTAGCCATGTATACCCGGCGATCCGTGTGTGGCGTGAGTGAATCTCTACACTCGCGCTACGGTTGTGGAGGATCCAATAGAAAACAGTGAGATAGATTCGAATATCCCATCCGGGGTGGTATAGTTTTCTTCCGCCTGGGTCACGACCCTGCTTTTGCCCTCATTTCTGCAGGCACGCAAGGGTCTATGAGTTCACGCGCGGAAGAGGCACATGAGCTTCGAGAAAAGATTTCGGCCCGCAGCAGGGTAGCAGGTAAGTGGCTCCGGCTTACTTTCTGAGGCGTTGGGGGTACTCGTTCTGAAATTTCTATCCTAAACATATCTGTATGCTTCCCATGTCCTGCTGTTACTCGTGCAGTTGCTGGAGAAGCTTAGTTCTGGGCGGAGGAAGTTCGTTGGAACTCCAAGAAGTAGGCCAGTGGATGTGCAAGAGATGTATAAGCTAGCCTTCAATCCTTTGATATGGACGGAAAAATCAATTCTGAGTCTCTCATAAGTCTCTCTTTTTACAATACCTCAGAATCTTCTTCTAATGTCCATGAAAAATTTTATTTTGTGGGAAATATTGTTCCGGGTATAAAAAGGTCAGTCGATTGTGCCGTATTGTTAGATATCTATTGATCTCTTATGAGCTCCTGCGAGGAGCGAAAATGTAACAATGCCGTTGATATTTTTGGTTTGCTGATTTATTGTAAATTATGGGATATGTCTGCATGAGCATATTGATGGTCATCATCATAAGTTAACAATCACTCTAAGTTGGTTTGGTGCAGCTTTCCATTCCACTCTCCTGTCCGCTAGCCTTTTCATAGTGATGCATTTATCTTCTTTTGCATCTTTTATAAACTGTCCTATGTAACTCATTCGGGAAAATAGCGAGGAGAATTTAAAATACTTCAAAAACCGGTTCAGAGGAGTCTATGAAAATTAAATCGGATAAAAGCTTTTTTGGAATGAGAAGCAATCCAAAAATAAAAAACCGTAAGTAAATACATTTTGAAAACTGAATTAATTTTTAAAAATTAAGTTTCTTAAAATTTTCCATTGTTTATATTCCGAAAGAAAACATTTCTTCCTTAGTTAATGAGAAGCATACTTTAGGATATCAATTCAAACAATTTTGGATAATGAAATGCACTGTCTTCTTTCAGTTTCCATCATCAGCATTACGTAGGAGTCACGTGGTTCGTATATGGCCCTCCGCTTCTTGTTACCGTGCACTCATATCGAGTGTCCTTGTTTATATGTACTCTGAAGTAAATTAATGCATCCCCTGAAGCTAATCTCGGTGCGGCTCAGCAGGTTCGTTATATCACTTTACCTACAGGCCGTATTAATTATGTTTCTTTCAGCTCCCATCCATGCGACCGCGGACCAGTCAATTTCGAAGTTTCAATTGAAATTTTCTCAAAGTTCCAGTGCAATATCCTCTTCTTTGTCTTTGTCTTAACCCACCATGGTGAGGTCGGCGTTTCCGTCTCTGATTCTTTTTCCCCGAATTTCCAATTTTCTCCACCCTTTCTCTCTCTGGGATCCTCCTTAACCTCGCTTCTTCCCTCTCATTTAAGCTGCACCGTCTGTCTCACTATTACTTCATTTCCATCTACTCCACTCTACCTCCCTCGTTGGTATTCTTTCTTCTTTTAACGTGTTTTGAACCTAAAAGTTACTTTCTGGGTGCAGAATTTTCTTGATTAGGTGAAAATAATTCAATTTGTTAAATTGAAAGTTTCATCAGGGAATTACTTTATGAATGCTTCCCCTATAACATATTTCCCTCGACTACATCATGGGGCGGGTCTTTAAATTCCCAGCCCAATGCGGAGATCACAATGCTACACAGGATCTATGAGTAATTCTCTTGGGAACTATGCGACATTTTAGGGTACGGAATTATAACAAAAGACAAGGTTATTTGATATGAGTGAAGAAATATCACGTCTACGAAATGTTTAAACAAAAAAATTTAATGGGCACATCCGAGAAAAAATAGACCACGCCGGCCGACGTTCATGGATATAAATCCACTTTGCGCCAGAAAAACATGAAATTGGAAAAAGGAAAAAAATATGTGCAGGCATTGTGGGCCTTTCCGTATCTAAAGTATGGACCATTTCGAAATGTAATTGTGAATGTAACAGAAAATTAAAAACAATCGTGGAATAAATAGAACCAAACGAATGGAAAATGTGAAAATTGAGGGGATATATAAAAGAGTTGGAGAAGCAAGAACACTTTGAAGCGCTTTTAATGAAAGGAAATACATTCCGTTGTCCACATTATGATAAAGCAGTTGTATGGGAAATATGATAGAGTGAAAATCAAAGTGAAAAACACTTGGCGAAGACCTAGGGACTAGTACTTTGAGTATTTCAAAGAGGATATGAGGAAAAATGAATTTTAGAGTGGTAACAGAACTGGCGTATCATATAAAGAAGGGGAGGAGTGTACTATGCTTTTGCCGCGACTGCTTGATTATTCTGCTACATTACTTTTTAAAAGGATATATTTAAACTGAACCATACTTGAGTAAAAAAACTAGACTGGGATTTGAGTGAATGAAGGGCTGTAGCGTGGTTTTCTTACGAATGCTATATTAGTGTGATTTAAAATTTTTGGAATTGGACTTTGCAATCGGGTCTAAGGAATTCATCGAAAACGATTGAATCTCGATTTCCTCCGTGTTTTATTGTGTTTGAAGCGAAATTAATTCCTTACGTCGTAGGATACGATCAGGGCTCATATTTCTGGGGGAAATTCTCCGAGGACTTAAGGAGGAAAAGAGTTAATGCTTGATAACGGAGCGCCGGCTAAACTTTTGAATTTCAAAGCAGGAGATAGAAGAATAGCATTCAGTTCCGAGGGGTAAGTCCTCAAAGGAAACGCGCCCTATTCAAGTACGAGCGGGTCACTGGCCGAGCGTTCATGAGTACCCGGAAACCTGCCTCTGAGGGTCCTCCGGCTACTTTTCCGCCATTTACGAGGAAGAGAAAATCCTCGTAATTTTTTAGGAAATTTATAGTCTGGGGGAACTTCTCTAAAAAGGCCTTGAGCTTTTCGTGTGCAAGGGTCCGAGTTATTTAATTCTTGGGGCGTAGAAACACGCCGGGCTATTTGTAAGGAACCTAGGTCCGGTAGGAGTTAATACATACACTATTTACCAACTTGCTCCGGCAAGGATGAACTATTGTCGTATCTCTCTCGCCTCTCACCACCGCTGGTGAGCACTACCGATGTTAAAAACACACTCCGATGCGAATATATAGCGTTAGAGTATCGAATAACGAATTGAACTCCTAGACAGGAAAAAATAGTCTTCGCATTTAGTGCTATGCCGCTCGCTACTTAATCTATACAACAATTTAATGTACCAAGCATTGAAATAAATTCCTTTATGAGGAAAATATGTCTTCGCTCTTTTAACTATGCTGCTTTGCTTTGATCTCAATATCGTGATATATTGATTTGGTGATTGCAACTCTCAGAAGTTGTCCATAGATATTTTTCTCCCTCATTCGTTAAATATAATTCCTTTGCTGCTGTGAGATCCTATCGTAAGTCTCTGAACGCGACGTAAGTATGAAGGGAACGTTTCACTCCAAGCGTCTAAACTGCAATCGATTTTCATTTATTTGAAACCTTCATCAGATGGCTTTTTTAGTATTGAATAATAATATAAATTATTTTTTCCCGCATAGTGCAAATAATAATTGAATTATGCATAAATGAAAGTTTGGAATTAGACAACCTTTGAGACTTTCACCTAGGTTTAGGGTTACTAACTCACTCAATAAATTTTGAATTGGTCTGTGCTGCATTATTCTTTTTTTACCTCGCACTTATTGCTGCAGTGCAATAACAATATTTAAAATTAGCACATAAAATACATACTGATAATAAAGTGTCAAAAATTTTAAACTATACAAAGGATGAAAAAATTGCAATTCTTCATAGTATTCCTGCATCACTTTTCGTGCATTGGCGTGAGCTCTTATTTTATTTTAGTGAGCAAAACCTAATCCTCAACAGTTTTAAGCTAGCGATTTCTCACAGATTTAATTAAATTCACTTCACCAGCTGTGACGGCCAAATCTGGCGTTAGTGAGCAGAATGATTTTGGTTCCAAATTATTAAAGGATTCTCTATATTGTTCATTTTTTGGCCAAGGATCAGTAAATTATAATTTGATCTAAATCCACAAGCCCTGGGCTTAAGAAAAACAAACTATACGGTTGAAAAAGTGCTCAAAACTTTGTAATTAAATGAATACTTCATGAGTAGAATATTGAGATTCTGAAACAGAAGAAAGGCGTGAGTTGAGCCAGAGAAAGTGTAAGCCCTATATATATCCTTAATTCATGCTTCTCTCCTCCTTGACTCTGAAGATCGTCAGCCCCAAATTTTTATAAACTCTGTAACGCCTAAAGTCAACTTTTCCGGTTAGATATCGTTGAATAACATATCGAATGATAAACAAAATTATCGTTCTGCCAACTAATGTTGCCTTACAATCATCATCAGGCACTGAGTTGTTAAATATAATAGGTTGGCAATGGAACAGTTACCCTGGGTGGGCCCGCGAGGGTTACAACCTGAGGGCTGGGGACCAAGTCCGAGACTTTTACGTCCGTGCGTCTCAGGAGGGGAAGGAATGAGGAAAGAAAAAGGATAGGACGCCGCCGCGATGAGAGCCCGACGACGCATCCAGGGAAAGGATAGGAAAGGAAGGTACGGGTTAGAGACAAACCCACGCTGCCATTGAGACAACGGGGCCCACTACTAGAGAAACCATTACTTAATTTCACTATTAAATTCCATTTTTCGAGTGTACGCCTGTGTGCCTAATATTTAACTCAATGATAATTAATTTTATTTCATTTTTGAGTTAAAATTTTAAGCACGCAGACGTACACGAAAAATGGAATGTAACAGTGCATCTAATCGCTGCGGAAACCTTAAAACCGAAATTAATTACCTAATTTGCCAACGAAATTGGAGGATTATTCCATGACAAAAAGATTCCATATATCATTTCGTTGGATAAGTGGGCGTGAGAATCGAGACTCCAGGGCGGGCTCGTAGGGTTACACTCCCGGGCCGAGTTTTAACCTTTCGCTTTTTACTCCTGCACCACGGAAGGGGAGGACATGGAAGGAGAAAATAAGGAGGCGCCGCACAGTGGTCGGAAATCGAAAAACGCCGGACAAAAGTCCGAAATGGCTTTTTCTGAGGTAGACAATTGAAATTTGGCACAAATACGGGGAAATAGTTGCTGATTTTGAAATAGCAAGTCATTTTTATTAAGTCTCAGCCGTTACGGAGTTACGGAGGCTTAAACATGACGAAATTTCGAAAAACACGCCATTTATCATTTTTCTTCGAAAATGTAAAAAGTTACGCAGATGGTAGAGCAGTGGATGGATTTTCATGAAAATTTTAACATGTTCATCTGTCATTATAGTTTCTTGCCTGTACTTTGCCTAAGTTTCAGACATTTTTGTTGATATTTGTGTGCTGTAATGTATCAAAATGGCGGAAGCTTTTTTCAAGCAAAATTTCACTTAAAGCAGTCAATATCTTTTTTATAAGAAATATGTATGTCGAGATATTTCTTAATAATGCTAAGAAAACATATTTAAACGTTTGTCTGCAAAAGGTTTGGGAAAAAGTTTGCGGCCCTGAGAGAAAATTCGAATATTCGACCGCGCGTCGCGGTCCGGCTCCACGCGGCGGACCCCGGTAATATCGATTGCGTGTGATGGTTGAAGTTGTTTGCACCTAAATTCCTCAAATTTGCCTTTTCAAAGCAAAAAACACTTTTGTGGATTTCCTAAGGTTCTATATCGAAGATATTTTGAAAGCAGTATTGGTCATTAGGTCATAAAATGGCGGACATTTTGTTAGGCAAAAGTTAACATAAAGTAGTCATTATCTCTGGTTTTAGAAAAATGTATATCATGATTTTTTGTCAGGGTACTAAGTAAACATAATTTTAAAGTATTCTGCAAAAATCTACGGAAAAAGTTTGCGACCCTGAGAAAAAATTCCAATTTTCGATCTCGTTTCGCGGCCCGGCTCGGCTCAGCGCGGCCTCGAAACTCCGACTACCCGCACTGACGAATTTCTGAGGACCTTAATGTTCTGTATTCGCCTTACTCAAGAAATAAAAACATCGCAAAATCATTATTAAAAATTTAGCAATGAATTAGGCTATAGTGTGGTGTGATATAAGTGATACCAACCTATAAGCAGTTATTTATTTGATATAAGCCATTACCTGTTAATTCTGAAGCCAGTTTTGGGGAATGAAAAAAACGCCTTGCAGTATTCCCATCATTTGTATTTGCCTGATCCGGGTCTGGGCACATCAACAATTAAACCCATCCTTTCTCTAAAAGCTTTCTGTATCTTTGTATTTCTCTTAGAAAGTTGTTCTTTTAGATGACCACGAGCCTAAAGAGGAATTTCATCGAAATTTAGTGATAGTGATTTATTCTTTTACATCTTTGAGATACTATGTTTTATCTAGAGTAATTTTAATGCATTCTAACCTGCCATTGTTTAAAATCCATACGATAGGCTATATGTAGGATGCATTTAAAAATCTGATGTAACAATGCAGAGTTGACAAACCGAATGAGTACTTGTCTACATCAGTCGGTCGCCGTTTCATCGCATTGATGTCATTCATTTCGGAAGTTTTTGCTCCGCAGATGCAACATCTCATGCTTGCACAGTCAGTCAATGCATTGCAAACCTAAGAGAATATTTTTTAGGGTTAATAATTAAAGCCATATATTATTTTACTGCATTTGATATTGGAATTGGCCTTACTTTTCCGTGCGTGCTTTTTCGAGCGCGAGGTGATGTATTGCATGCTGCCGCTGAGATGCCGTGTTCCTTCCTTAGTTTGCTGTTGTTTGAAATACGTGTAAACAGTTTTCTCTTATTTTCTCCATTCCTTTCCTGTAACATGGAGGGGGAATTGAAATAGTTTTTTTTTAAATTTCTTTCACGGAGTATTTGTAAGCTTTGTAAAGTCACGGAGAGTATGTAAGCTATATAAATTGACACTTGGAATCATCCATTATTACATTATAGGATGTATGTTCGTTGTCTCGTTCATTGCGTGTTATGGAGAGATGAGGTTTCAAAAACAGTAAGGAAATGATATCGATCTAATTATCGTGTGGTTTTGATTCTTGTTGCACATTGTAATTTATTAGGCATATCTCGTGACGATTTGTGATCGCATGACCTATTTATCTTTCATATTACGCTCACGTTACTTGTGGCTCACGTTACTTGTGATCGGATTGTAAGCACTCGTTGCGTCACATTTCATGTTAGAACACACACCAAGAAGATTTTAATGTGCGATACCCCCTATCTCCTCTAGGAGCTCTATATATTTCATTGCAGGTAGCATCAGTCAGTTTTTATATTTAGTATCGGTATAGCAATACATGGCAGTTCTTCGAATACGGTTACATCTAATGATAAGGGGACATCGTTTCATTTCCCGTATCGCGGTTCATTACTTTGCCCGAGGAGAACGATCAGTCTCGGTTTTGGATGTGCACGCAACATCTCTTATCGTCATCGATTTCCCGCATCATCGGTCCTTTCTTGACGTAGAAATTAGTGGAAGTAGGTACTCAGGCCTTCCTCGGAAGAGGTAAGCGGACAGGAAAATTGAATTTTTTAACGCAGTGCATAGAACAAGCAATTTTGTACGTAGTCACGCTTACGGGTGCAATTTTATACACACCAAGGATGAAATTCGTCAAGAAAAAGCCATTTAGCTTTGCCAGATCATTGAAAAACTTATTTGGTTCATATGATTTTTTTCCAAATGCTGTCCTCGGAGGGGCGTGATAATAATAAAGCTTACAAATTGCAACATTTAACTAAAAGCAACTTCGCTCTAATTCTCTTGTTGTGTTCAATTGAAATATATTACGCATCCCTATCTCTGAAGCCGTTAAATAGCCGTTATCAAGCCCATTGTGAAATGTGTGTCGCTGTACCAACCACTTTGGTCTTCAAATACACACATGTGAACGATATCTGCTGTCCTCTCCCCCGGGTGATGAGAGGCGTAATAGTTAGTGGCCTCCTGTCGCCAAGTCACGGCATCTTTACAGATTTGTGTATTATTTAAATGCCTACATTACACTAGGGTAGACCAATACCCCTTCACAATGTCCCCAAGGGTAGATAGTCGTTTTTTTCCACGATGGCTCATTCATCGCGTAATTTGTTTAATATGGCAGCTAAGGTTTACGTCTTCAGTTCGACCCTTCATCCGCAACCCTGTGTACGCAGTCGGTGGCTTTAAGCATATTTGAATAAACAACGTAAAAGTATGAGTAATGTCGCTGTACCTCTGATCAAATTCTGCTTACGCTCCACACCACTCAACTTACGTGACAACAGACAACCGATTCGTATCCAAAATCACCATACGATGTTTGACCCTTTACAGAATGAAAATCAAGCTACGTCGCGCGTACAGTATCGCATATCGAAATCGACTTTCCTCACCATCTGCCCATTCTGGCGGCATCTTCGCAAAAGGGATACATGCCATCATCGGACAAGTAGACCGACAAATTGATTTTGTATTCGTCGAAGCCAATGCTCGAAAGGGCATATCAAAATAATGTATGATAAATGGCAATGTAAGAAAATAAATAATATGCTATTTTTATTTTGCAGTACCTACTCAATTTGAATTCCGCAGTCGTATTTATACCTCATAATATTTGGTTGCATCAAATTTTAATTAATCAATGGACTTTCTTTCCTTTTTCCTTTTTTTCATCTAATTCATTGCTCGAAAGGACATGTTCAATAATATTTCATTAGAATGCGCAGAATTCCAAATAATTCCTCAGTATTTCTCATTTAGACCTTAATTGAAATATATATTCCGTATTGATTAGGACTCTTCATGGCTTCGAATTTCATACGACTATCACGGATGCCATTACGTCTCTCAGGAAACTGTATAGGTGACATGATTCGTATGCACGATTTGTATCAAAATATGATAAACACTATACATCGCATGTTCTTCGCAACTTACTGGCAGGTAAGGCAAGTGGGCAGACAAACAGAATTTATTTTATTGCCGTGCTTGTAGGGACATATGTAACGTGATATATCAATACAAACCTGGGAAAGCAGCAATTATAATCGCGTTAATTTTCCAATACCACTAAATCAAATTATATTACACATCATTTAGCATACTAAATCATTTTAGGATAGATCGATTAAGACGGATCGCCGCTTCGCCTTCCACGTCATTGTGAGAAGTCAAGCACTTGATGAGTATCGAGACGTGATGCACATGATACATCGCATATCGAAATCGATTTTCGGCTCCATCTGCCCATACTGGGCGAACCGTCGCAGGAAGGATATAGGCCTTCCTCGGACGAGGCAAGCGGACAGACAAATTGAATTTTTTTTCGCCGAACACCGTGCTCGAAGGGACAGATTCAATTCCTCGCACACATACCGCCCCCCAGTGCCAAGATGGAGAGGGGCCAGGAGGTGGGGTAGGCAGCGATAGCACTCGGGGGGGATGGGAGGAGGTCATGGTGACCGCGTTGAACGGGGAGGCGAAGAAAAAGAATGGGAGGATAAAGCGGACACGGTTTTTTTTTCTCTCGAGAAATTCCATCGACTCTTTTTTTTATTTCTTTTTGTTCCAGATCCACTGTTTCCCATTAATAATAATAATAATAAAAGGAGTAGAAAGAATGGGAAAACACGCGCCCGAGACATTCACTCCCTTTTCTCCATGATCCGGCGTCTTGAAGGAAGCGAAGGGTGGGTCACGAAAGGGATCTCTCCGGACGTTGGAAGGAAAGTGTGGGAGAGAGGGATTGAAGAGGGAGCCGTGTGTGCCTTGCGTATATATCCCAGCAGCAATCCCTGCTTCTTGTTCCCGCTTTGTGCTCCTTCTGCCATCGATTCAACCACCAGTCACCTCTCCCTTCACCTCTTGTGCCTCCATCTCTCTCCACGCCTTCAAAACTCTCTGCCATACACTCTCAGACCCTTTGGAAAGCCCTGGAGATCTTTCAGCCGTTGCGGGACGCAGCTTCCGACTCGATGTTTTTCCCTGTTTACTGTCACCCATCCGTATCCATCGCTCGTAATATAAACATGTGTTCCAAAGTATGAAAGTATAATCAGTTTTATTGTTTATTTCAATTTACAGCTTGGCGAATTCATTTCAAATTTTAGACAACAAAATCTTTACCCAAGCCAGTACTTACTTTCACCTGTTTATATTGAAAAAGTAAAATAGAGATGCTATTTCGTACCCATCCGGTCACACCTTGAAGATGCGGCGAGTGTATACGATGTGGCTTAGAAAAACTTAATCTGTGAACTTAAAATAGAAAGGGAAGCTGCGCGATCCGTCAAAAATTGGCGCGGGCATACAGTACTCCATAGGCAGATGTAAAACGAATTAGGCTGGGAGCAGCTAGAGACTCAGAGGCTGGGCGCCAGGCTTAGATTACTTAACCAATTGAGAATCTGTGAGAGATATCGGAGAATATCTTATCAGAGCCCCTCAATATTTCGAGGTCCGGCAGAAACGATAAATTCAGTGAGTTATTTTACCGAACGGATAGATATGGGAGTTCGTTATTCTCCTGAACAATGAAAGGCTTTAAAAATGCTACGCGGAATTTCGTTAGAGCATTTCCTTTCTATTTGTTTAGATGTTTTTCGGTAATGTGTCGATACGCTAGCATGAATAGTTTTGTACATAGCATGGAAATAGGTGTCCGTGGCAATCTATGATTTGGACGCGCGTAAACTCTGATTCACTCTCCTCGACCTTTGGGAAGCCCGAAAGATCTTCATGTTAGAGTAGGACGCAGTGCGACAGCGCAGCTTAAGTTTTACCCTATCAATCGGCACTATTCATCTCCCTCATTCGCAAACGTTCGAAAGACAGAATAGATTTCTCAATTTTTACTGTCCATTTTGTTAATGCATATGTATTTCTGAATTTTGGTAATTTCAATCCCTAAAAAGCATTCGTACTCTTGTCAAGGTTAGTATCCAAATAAATATTTACTTACACACCTGATTCCCGCTTTTTTATAATTTAATAAATTTCTTTTTCAACCTGTTGGCCTTTCAGCATGAGGCCTAATGCATATCTTTCCTCTAATTTTGGCATCGTACATCTCTGCCCTTCAAGTTTATTTTATTCATATTTTTAGCCTCACCCATAGAGAGTTTGCAAATTTATCAAACAAATGGATACGTCTTTGAATTATAAAGATACCGTTCCTCACCCCTCTGAAAATCTCTGAAGGTCTATCAGTTGTGGTTGGACTGAGCTCGGAGTAGCACTATCTTACTTTCTATTGTCGCGCTTATATCTCCTTCGTTCGGAAAACATACACTCACTTGAAAGTTTTTATGACATCATGGAATTTTATTCAGTTTTTTTTTGCGAAATACCCAAATTTAAAAAAATTATTACTTGGTACACACATTATGTCCTAAAAAGATAAATAAAAACAATACATTCATGGCATTATTTTCTAATGTGTGTTGTGCTTTTCAAAGCCTCGACGTATACAGTAGTGCCTTTAGAGAAAAAAAGGCGGCGGAGTTGTTAATTTTAAAATAAAATTATATTCCGTGTACGGAATGTAAAAATACGTAACGTCATGTACGGTTATGTGCATTGATGCTGTGGTTGTGATAGCTACGTACATTTAATGTTTTGGATTGTGGTTTAATTCCCACTCTAGTAGATTTTTCTCTCGTCGCTAATCACGTCTATTTCATCGCCCTCTGCACGGCCTGGTAGTGAAGCCCTGAAAGGGAAGGGTCTAGGAAATGATTGATGATGGAGGCACTCAACTTGAAAATTGTCTCCCTGAGAACACTGGGTAGGACCGGAAAAAATGGTCTCCGTCTATGGTCAATTGGATTCATTAGTTGTCGGATGCGATCACAGTGACATATTTCCCAAAATTTAATGTCTGCAGAAGAAGATTCGTTTGAATAATTGTTATCATTTTCTATCCGCAATTAAGAATTATCGATTATCGATACTAACGTTAAAATACCCATTCTTAGTATTGTGAATGTAAAAGTGAAATAGTAAAATCAATACTTCTCGTATGTTATTGAAAGTTCCTTTTTTTTGTTTTTGGTTCAAGTTTTATTCAATGAAAACTTAACTAGTGAAAGCATTTCTTTTGGTTTCATTATTGAAAATTGCGGCACACATTTTATGGTACTGTGATACATTTCAAATTTAATCTCAGGAAAGATTAATATGAATCACTTGTTTTAACCTTCACTTGGAAATCTGGGGATGCTACTTGGTTATCGTTTGGATAAATTGAGCAATGTTGAAGGGTTGATTTTGCAGTTCCATAGCTCCAACCTCTGTAAAAGAACAATCGAGTTGCAGAGAAGCTTATATGGAGGGAAGGGGCTCGAGATTGCGTAGAAGTATTCATACAATCAGCGAGAAACCTTTGTTGTGATCATCTAATTACGAAGGACTCGTTCATGAGCCACTACTTTACCGAACGGATAGGTATGAGAATTCGCTCTAACCCGAACAATAAAGGTCTTGAATGAATGTTCGGTGGGATGTCATCAGAGCATTTTCTTTCAAATTGTTAATGGATGATGCCCTTATACCCCACGCCACACGCGCCTGGTGGGGTAGTACGTAGGCATATTTAACGAGTAAAACTTCCTGCTGCTTTGATTTTACCCAAATGTATCGTCGGAACCGTTGAACGTGGACCTTTTAATTCTTGATATTTTTACACAAACCTACCCAGTTAGTGTGTCTTTTTATTTAGATTTCGAATTTTGAATCCTTTATTTTTCGTACTACTTCATAAAAGAAACATAATTGAATAGTCATGTAGATATTTCTTTTTTCCCGGTGTATTTATTAAACATGCACATGGAAAATTTGCATGCTGAGATTGTTAGCCTAAAGTAATGTAACTAACGACATTTTAAATTAGGTGAAAATAATTAAATAACGTTATATTGTCGCTACCTCAAACCGTTGTATATATATCAAAGTTGTATACCAACGCCAGGCTTTTCGTGGAATTTCTTTATATTCGTTATTTATAAATATAAATTTTCTAAAATATTCTAAAAAATCGGAAATCACAAACCGCTTCTGTGGCCCGGCATTAATAAAGTTACTAAAACAAGCCACGGCAAATTGAGGACAAGGGAATGCTTGAAGTTACTAAAACTTTTACGACTTTCAGTGAAAGGCGCCTGTGCTCCCCTTTCAGGTAAATGTTTTATTAAGGCCGTAAATCATTACATTTCACATTACATACCGTTTAATACCGCCAACATCCGAACCAAGGGAGCGCCCTTAACGATGAAATTGACGTCACATCTCCGAAGACCTTCATCTTGCAGGTTATTCGCCTTCCTCCTCTCGACTCCTTCATTCCACCTGTCCCCTAACCTTTTCTCCCTCCCAGAAAGGAATCCTCCCTTCGCCCTTGTTCATCACTAAACAAACCCTTTCACTGACGTCGCTATCAAAATCCCAAAAATGGCCCTCGCTAAAAATACATAACCTCCGCCCATGTTTTCTTCCAAAAATAGCGAGCAAAAATCAAGGGGTTCCTGGAGCCGACGGCCATTAAATTGGTTCTCTTGCCTCCCAATCCATTCTAGGGCCGGTCCCAACCGGAAGACTTTCTTGCCCGGCGGACTCAAGCATCCATTACCGTCGGTGAAACACGTCGAACATGTCCGGACCTCGTTGGAAATTGGAGTGTTTTTCCGCCAAATCCAATCCTCGCCGATTTTTCTGGATGAAATAAATTTGTTCCCCCACTCATTCCAGTGCTCAAAAGTTATGAGTACCAGACTTTCTAATTGTCTGCCTTTTGCTCGAGAATCCTTCATTTCCGAATACAGCGATGTGAAAAACACTTTTCCCCACAACGCATTCCTAGAGGGTGCTTAGTTTGATTGTTGACTTCATTAAATATCCCACGCCCACTTCTCCATTCCAGTATGAACTTGACGAGTTGACTTAATTGATCCTTGACCATTATTTTTTTATTACATTTTATGGCTTTTGAGTACCCAGCATCCATATGGCTCTTGTATGAAGTGACTTTTACCAGCGATGTAGCTGTTGGTGATGGTATAGTCAATGGGTGATAGTGAATGACGCTTACTATCGTTATGGATGTGAACTCTATTATCATCAATTTTAGCTACGAATGTGAACAAAATGAAATGATGTATGTAATGATTATTTTTTTATCAGGTATAATGGCCCTGCTGCATTTTCATGAGAACTGCATGATTCTTATGTTTCAAAATATCTTCAGTCAATTGAAGTCTTTTGTGTCATTTCGGGTAAATTTTAAGGTGCCTAAATGGTCTCGTGGGAAGGGAAAGTTTGGGAATTCTTTGGACTCTGTCGATTATAAACCGTTATGTGGTGTAGAGTCGGCATCATTTGTAGAAAGTATTGCCAAAATTATAATTCTATTATCCTGAGACTGTTCAGTGATTGCCTCTTCTACTGCATTTCCTGTAGGATTCCGGTTCGCCTTTATTCGCGTCATGTTTCTCCCACCACATTTCTCCTGAATACTGCATTTGACTTTTTTCCTCATGAAGGGTTACTCATTTATGATTCCCATATGAACTGGCAATTCTTTTTGGTATAGTTATCTTGGGTTTCCAATCGGAGGAGAGAATCCTTACTATCCGAAACTACGGGGCTCGTCATGTTCCTCGTACTCTGGGAAAAAAGCTCATTGCCGGAGCACCAATCCGTGAAGGTGAGCTGAGAGACTTCGAAACATCGAATGCTATGAATTTCCTCGCCCGACTGTATTATCCTATTAATATTATTACATCCTGAAAGAACCTGTTCTCGTTCATTGGTCCAATCGCCGTGAAAACTTAAGAATTTTTTTGGTGAAATCTTCTCGGGTTTTCCACCGCGTGAGTTGGCTGCCTCTGTCATCGAAACGCCGGCCTACAAGGTGTGATCAAAAAAAGACCGGACTGATTTTATTTTGCGCAAACCGTTCAACGGATGGAAACGAAACAAAAAGCGACAGCTTGCGACATACCTAACGACTAAAACGAGAGGTGTTGCGTTTGTTTACGTCGAGTCGTTACTTAGCAGCAGCGGTACGTGTCTCAACCTCTTCGACGCCGCGTGCAACGGCAGCATTGAAAGAGCAGTGTGTGTGCTTGAAAATTTGTCTCAAACTTGGCAAAAGAGCTACGGCGACGTTTTGAATGATTCATTAAGGCTTTTTTAATGAAGTTATGAGTCGAAGCAAGTGTTTTGAGAGGGAAACTCGTTTTAAATCGGACAGGACCTCGACAGATTAAAATTCTCGAACTCAATCTGTCGAGGCATACCTTGGGCTGTCCCTTCCATATCGTCAGACCCCAACCATATCTAATAAGTGAACGATTTGGTGCGGGAAAATCACTGTTAAATGTTAGAGAGGTAGCCGAAGAAGTGAGCATTAGTTTTGGATACTGTCAGCCAATATTAACGGGCGTTTTGGGCATGACGCGCATCGCATCAAAATTCGCCCTTTTCCGGCTTTGCCATGGCGTTTTGCGTGGATGGCGTGTGTACTATGATAACGCGCCGAACCACACGCTGATCATGACAGAGTTTTTCTCCAAAACCAGAACTTTCGTGATCCTGCAGGCAACCTACTCTCCAGACGTGGATTTATCAGACTTATGTTTGTTTCCATAATAAAAATCAACCTTAAAAGGGCTGCAATTCAACTCTATCTCGGTAATTAAAACTAATTGTATGGCGGATCAGAAGGGGATCCCTAAGGCGGCTTAGCAGGCGCGGTTCGAGAGCTGGAAGAAAAGTTGGCAAGGGTATGTCGTCAGCCAGGGCATGTAATTTGAAGGTGACAAGTTCGATTAAGCTGCATCCGTCGAAATAAACAAGTTATAAAATCAGTCCGGTCTTTTTTTGATCACACCTAATACAAGCAGCTCACCTAGTGGAAAGGCCGAGATATTTCACCAGTATCATACGGCGAGGAAGAAAAAAATGTTAATGCAAACTTCCTTGTTCACAAAGGTGACATCAATAATAGCAAAGAGGAATTCTTTCATATTTCCTCAAATTCTTGTGATTTTTTTGCCTAATTTCAAAATATTTACTCGTATTCATGTAGATTTCGCTCGTTTCTCTCCGTTTTGCGAGTGTAGCAAGGAAAATGGGATCGTTGGAGGATCGTTGACAGCCTTCGGGGGTTGGAAATCACTTCACCATCGGATTCCTCGTGATAAACTTCGCTGGTCGTCTATCGACGTGTGGCGGTCGTTGAACTTCAGTTATTTCCTTCCGACTCTTCGGGCCGCTTCAGCGTCCACCCCCTTCTTCCCATTGGCAGGTTAAATGCCCCATGGCTATTGCGGTGATTCATGTGTAGTGAAAGGAGCTTAATGGTCATTGACGGAATCTCGCTCCTTATATATGTTACTCCCCGCTGACTTGTCTCCGGAGTCGAGCCCTGAAGCCAGAGTGGCTTGCGACGTTAAACTGCCTCCCGTGCAGTTCGGAGTCTCAATTCTTAACGCGTTGATCCCTTTGGCGGAAACCTAGATAATAGGGTTTTAACGTTCCCCATCCTTTCAAACTCTTCTCTGCTATAAACCGTGTTATATACTGAGCCGTAATTTAGCCTCGTATCATTTAATTTAGTAGTTTAGACGCTTTACTGAGCTATAAGGTAGCAAATGGGCATTGTAATTACAAGCAGTTGGTAGTGCTTCGATTCTACTGTCCAGATACGGTTTGGTCGGACGCTTAAATGCTCATTGTTGAGTATGTTACTGAGAAATAACCACTTTAATACAATAATAATGCTCGTTAAATAAATTTGCTGTCAGGTTTTCCAGATTTTTGCAAAAGCTCTTTGGAAAAAACACTGCAAAAAAAGAAATAAGCTCTTTAATAAAAGAATAACACTTGTTTTATAAATTTGGCTACTAGATTGTGAAAAATTTTGTTAAATCTTATTATTTTTATTTTATTAGTTTTTAAAATGATTATTGCCTCATTAAGGATTTTTTCGCTTTTCCTATCTCATACATCGTTTGAACCTATGAATAAAAAAAGTATACCATTGTCATAATCATACTTACCGAGGTCACCATCATCCCTCACGATTCGGAGATGATTTTGTCTCAGTTCTCGACTGAATACTTGGGTAATTATTTTATTTTTATCTGAGTTAAATTCCTACAAGAGTTCTTGGAAATGAAAAATGATTGAAGAGGTTATAAAAAACTACTATGAATCTTCCTTATTTTCCATCATTCTGTTTATTTAAAAAAAAATATGAACTCTTATGGAGGCTAACCTCAATTTTGCCGTTCTTCGCGAAATTCAGTCCTGGATGAAATTTAATTAACTCTAAAAATTATTGGTCCAAAACCATTCAATAATAATTACTGGCCTTTCCGCCCTTTAAGGAAACATCGTCTTTCCACAGTCACTCTAGTTCCATAATAGTAGTAATGACGGGGATCGGGTTAGTTTGGTGGTTAGAGCGTTGGCTTCTCACCCGGCGGGCTCGAGTTCAAATCCAGGCAGTGGCAGAGAATTTTCAGAGACTGCCCGATCTCTGCTTGAGTGTTGTGTGGAGGACATTTCAAGCGTAACACTCCGTCCGTCGGATGGGACGTTAATCCGTGGTTCCCTTGACGCCTTACGTTAAGAGCAGGCTAATGCCGACGCCGGGTTTCTCTCCACCCTTCCTTCAATACCCTACCCTCATGGCGTAAATGACCTCAACTGTCCGTCGCCTCTTCCAAATACCATACTATAGTAGTAATGCCTTCTACCGTGGTATCATTGTGTCCACAATACACATTGCCGATACAGATATCTTGGTGAAGGACAGAAGATGACTCTATTCCTATACTCAAGGTTGCTCACCCACAATTAGAGGAGCAGTGAGTCATTCAACCAGAAGCTCTGGACCAGGCCCTCTGAATTACCACCACGTATTGACCCAATTGCAATAAATCCCTCAGTCGCGTTGCGAAGCAAACCCACACAGATGTTGGCCTGCAAAGAAGGTCGATTGATCGCTCACACATGACCCCTCTAGTAAGGAGTTTTACGATATGGGAAAATGTGCAATGAAATTAGCCATCGAATAAGGTCAGCTTGTTTTCTGGCACGTTATGTGTTAAATTCCAAATGTGTGAAATTATTTCCACTGTTATTGATAGATTACTATTTTGCACTCTAATGTACAGTAACTTCCAAAATTTTTAGGACAAAGTTTATGGCGTCACTTCTGCTTCTCAAGGAAATTTAGTTTTCATACTCCTTGTGTCGTCATTGGCTATTTAACGCCAATATTTCGTTTATGCGTTATGTTATTCACTCGAACGGGGAAGTCACTTCATCAATGAATCTTGAGTAAATTCAAATATCTTTCATCTTATTATCCTCATTACGGCTTATAAGTCTCAGGTATACGTCTGGCAATTGTTAGGGTCATTGAATTGATGCCACAGCGTTGAATGTTATTCTTATACTGTAGAGAACATGGTTTTTTTAGCATTATGCGTTACGAGTGAATGTGAAAATATTGAGAAAACGGGAGAACTTTATGTATGCAACGGCCTTATTTCAGAGAGTTCCGCGCATTATAAAACATTTTCGTGAAATTATTTTAACGTAATGGGAATAAGAATTTTATATTTTGTTGTAGCATCCCTTTGCATTGAGGACACTCTTCAAGCAGGCATGGAAATGTCATATGTTTATCTTACATCACAGATTTATACTTTTTTGCTTAATATTGGGTGTCTCAATTAATTTTCTTATATAATATAAATAATAATAAATAATAACTTTATTACTCCACACACAAATTACATGACAATAACAAATTTGAGTAATTTCAGGTAGCCGCGAAGGATAACCAGTTTGAGGCTACCATCCAAAATAATAATATTTAATATAGTGTAGCTAATTTTGTGTTACCTTGATAATCTATACAACCAAAGCTTAAGTACGTACATGGAAAAAAAACAAATAAGAAAACAACTGAAGTACTATTTATAATTCATTTACAACAATATTTTATAACAATATTTGTTCTACACATTCTTTAGTGAGAAGCCAAGAATGTACATTTTGCAAAAACTTTATTAAAGACTTTGAAATAAAACATGACTGGGGTAACAAATTAAAAACCTTTGGTCCTGCGTACAAAAAACATCTTTTAAACAAAGTAAAATTTGGTTGTGGTATGGGCACACTTATTTTACGCAGGGTAAAGGGAGAAGGCAGGGACTGAAATATTTTAGAGTTGCCACTTCTAGCATAAAAACATCGTAGGACCTTATAAATATATAGATGCCTCAACGGAAGCCAGCGCAATATTTCTTCAGCCTTGTATCCATCCGGATGCTTTATGCCCCTTTTATTCTCACTTTATTTGTAGGGATATCTCGTCCAATTGTAATTCCTCCTGCTTTATATTAATTTCTTTGGTTTATGTTGGTTTAACTTTCCACGAATTAGAACCAGTCGTTTCATACATGAGTTAATTGGATACTAAAGTCCTTAAGAGGTTACCATGACAAATTTCGTCGAAAAGGTCACCTAAATGGAACGTATCAAATAAAGTTAAGTACGTGAAGATTCGTTTACCTTTATGTGACTTTGCTGCCAACAGTATACCCACACTTCACACTTTGGTCGAATTTTATGGCAAGAAAAAGCACCTACTGAAATATAATCGTCAATATCGTTGATAATTTTTTTATTTTTAATAAATACTGTCGTAGATAATGTCATCAGAGAAATCCTTGCTGGAGAAAAAGGCTTAGTTATGTGAATTTTTCAGTGCGTAAAATAGCTCGTATTTCCACGAAGGATCCTCTCTCAAATGCTACGTATCCCATGACTCCAATGCCTGTGACGGAACTTTAATCTGTAGTTGTTGTTAAGGGTCAACACGTGTTTTGTTATTAAATAGTTGGACCTATGTCCTACAGCTTTGGCCGTGGTTTCCGTGGAATTGTGGAAAGTGCTCCTTACATTCGCGTGAAGCGGAAACATATGAAAGTAAAGTTTCTTTGTGACCTCAGATTCTCTCTTCTCTTAAAGTGAAAAAGTTTTTTTTTCTCCGACTGGCTGACCACTCGCCTGCTAGCAAGGAAACCTTTTAAAGCGCTCATTGTTTGACTTTCACGGACCTTTCTACAAACGCAACGATGTTCCTGCTGCGGGTGTATGGTCTTCCTTTCCTTGAACTTATTTTTCTGTTTCCTAAAAATATAGTTGGCTAGAGGCATTTGAAATTTCTTCCTTATAGTATTTTCGTAGCTCGAGGATAGCAAGAAATCGAAAGAGAAAGTTAATTTTCTCTTGAGTTACCACACCTGTCCTTAATGAAAAAATAAAACTTTTTCATTCGTCATTTCAATTTAATTAACTTAATGTAGGTATTAATAAAAGGAGAAATTTTAAATAAATGAGACTAACGGTTTTGCTGAAACATTTTATTGCATGGGATTCCAGTTTATTAAATCTCCTATCGTAAACTGAGAAATTTTATCCTCCTTCTTATATCTTCCTGCTTATCATTAACATTATCATTTTCTTACGATTTACATGTATGAGGATACATAATACGCAAATTGATCGATAATTTTATCTTTTTTAACGTTTGCACTGAAAGAGGATAGAGGCGTATATTTTCTTTCTTCAAAAAGTTTCTGGATAGAAAATATTTTGAAGGGGCATTTCGCTTGCCTGAAGAAAGCCTCTCATTATCCTCTTCAGTGCCTCTCAACATCCTTTAATTATCCACTTCAATGGATAAATGATAAATTGCGTCTTCTTTTTTTTAAATTATTGCTAGTAAGCTGCTGAAATGAGATCATAATTTAATACATTAGATGAAAAAAAATTGCATTGATGTTGTTCAGTTGCATTTTAGGCTTGGCAAGCGTTTCGAAGAGCTCTGTCGTAAGGCACGTAAAGGTGGATGATTTTGCCGTAATATGTATATGAGAGTATAGAGAGCTATCCTGAGAATATATTTAAGAATGGGAACATATGAATACATAATAGCCAAGCGGAGTTCGTTGTAGAGGCAGCATACCTTTGAAACAATAACTCAAAAGGGTAATGGTAAAGAAAAGTGCTTTTGTGAAAGCATTTTTTTCCTGAGTAAAAGCTGCTGAGGCAGGCTTGGCATTGAGCTCCTGCATGCCTCCTTACCCTTGCAAATATCTATTTGTTCAATATGTGGAAGAGAAAATTGATATCTGCTCTACTTATTGGGGTTCAATATCGTGCAATAGATCGTATTCTTCTTTCTGCATGCTTAACTTTTCATCATTTATCTCGCTAAAATCAGGATAAAGTATTTGATGAAATCCGTTTTCTTAGGGACTATCGCAGGGATTTTTGTTCAGCCAATCATGGATATAACGGTGAACGGTGGATAAAAATTATGGCAATGTAGAAAAAACATCCTAATCCTTTTTTTCTCCATATCTTTGTTCTTTGAAACATCCATCTTCCCATCCATTTATTCGACTAAATATAATTTTAATTTTAACCTTATAATTTATTTTAATTTATATTCTCTTTGCCTATGCCGACTCAAAGTAAATTGGAGCCTTTTTGGGGAAAAATCCATCTAGATAAGGAGCTCAATCCAATGTTCTGGCGATCCCTCTTTTAATTAAAATTTATATCTTCCCCTATACCATAACATGTTTCAAAATCATGTGATAGTTTCTTTTTTTCTGATAAAGATTTTAAGAGTATTATTGACTTTTAACCGCGGATATGTTTTTCCGGAAAATATTACTATGAATTCATGATTTATTCATTATTCATCATTTACATTTCAAAATGTCCACACTAATTGCCGAGGAAAACAGTTTCTGTGGCCTAGAATCGAAATACGGACGTTTCAGACCATAGGGTATCTAGTTTCGAGTATTCCCATGGTTATGCTTCGATTCTTGGCAGAGGGGATTTTTTTTCGTTGCTATTAATATGAATTTTACCGCCCCTCACGCGTCAGGTTTCAAATATATCATAATTCAAATTGCGGTTCAAGAATTGATTCAATCAAGGATAATCTTCAGGAGTACAAGGAAATTTCAACACTGTGCTACACAAAAAAAAAGAACGATTGCGTACAAGAAAAATCTTTTGAATATTGTTCATGCAAAAACTTATATCACTTATTTTCTTTTCATTAATTTACACCCGTTCAGTGGTTCTTCTTAATGATTATTAAGATAATTCCCTTGCTACTGTCCCTCTATGTCTGCATTGCTCCATACATTCGACCAACATAACTCAGCTTAAAGAGCTGGAAACAGGTGCGCAGAAGTTGGAAAGTTGTCCACTTCCCCGTCGTATCCCTCCTTTCCAGCAGTTTTGATGGAACGTCTCGTTAAAAATGCTCTCGTTAATTTTTTTTTTAGCTCACCTTCTCCTCAAATTCATTCTACGGGAATTTAGAAAGTTAAGGATTTCATTGTTACGACAATCCAAGTACGTTGAAAATGGTTAACCCTTTCCAACCCAGAGCTGATTCTGTAAGAAATCAAATTTCAAGATTTTTCATTTTGAAAACTTGAAAATTTTACGCTCAATGATAATTATCCCTGCAGCTAAATATTTCATCATTAAAATTTGCACTACAGAATAATAGGTAGTATAGATAACTCCTAAGTAGAGCTTAAAGTTTAAACATTTTTGATGTTGCTTAGAAGCAACATTGGGTTAAAAAGGGTTGAAAAATGACCTCGAATTCCAGTCATTCATTAATATGATTGAAAAATTAGGGTTCTGAAACTTGCTCACCTTCGTTTAAATGTGCTCACGCTTACGAAAAACCACAGCATTCGCCATTTTTTCCAGCGAATGAGCTGCGATTTCCGGTTGATGGTGATGTCAGGATGCCTGATACCGAGGTTGCTCGTTTCCCTTTAAGGAGTACGATGAATCCTTATTTCTGCGTCCCACATTCCTGTGAGATAGTATTTTTCTAAAACGTATTGTAAGCCACAAAGAATCTTTGAAAGAGGTAATGCATGATTTACAGAGAGAGAAAAGTGCATCTATTAAGGTGGAAAATGATGAAAAATGTGCCCAGGAAAAGACTACCGATGGTATGTAACCCGCCGAAAATTTTCATCTTTGAAAATTTTCGAGGTATAACATCCGTAAGATATTTGTTGAACTAATCTATGTGGTATTTTATTGATTTAAATTCAGAAACTTCCACACGGTAAAGATCAATTTGGATCAAAAGAGCTCTTTAACTGTAATGCTTCTGCAGCTTTTCGAGCTATGATATGTTCGGATTTTCTTATCCCTGAACTGCATATCAGCACCGAGAATCATCAAAGATAAACAGTTCCGAAAATCGATAAATACCTATATTTAATGCTTCATCGTTAAGATATTCCATTCCAGTTTCTTAAATAAATTTTATTTTTAATAGCTCGTGTCATTAGCCGTAGTTCAATTTTCCCTTAGGTCACATATTTAATATGAAACCATCATTATCATCTGAAGAACATAATTGTTCATATCAAATTTCTCTCGATAATTTTACATTTAACTCATGCATAATGGCGTTTATAAATGTTGAGGGAAAATTTTTTAATGAATAATAATGTATTTAAAACATTTTCTTTACTTGGTACTGTCATAATGTGACGCTGTGGTCAACCGTTCAGTGGTGACCCTATTTGGGAAGGAAAAGAACTGCTATACCTTCATGAAATCTCAATATCTTAAATTAATTCACCATATTTTCCGTCTTTTGTGTAGGCGGGAAGCTGTGACGGCAGTGTCAATTTTTACGCTTGAATTTTCACACCTATTATATCCTTTCCCACCGCGTGCATAAGTAGCACTGGCGTGTCATTTCCACGCGACAAGGGCCTGCTATTCGCGGTTTTCACTACCGTATTCTTGCTCCACCCGCAATGCAGTGCGCTACCGAGTATTAAAAAATCAGGGAGGGTAAAAAAAATCGGCGAAGAAAGGATAAAAAAATATATTATTTTTTTATCCTTTTTACCCGACACATCTAAAAAAAAGTACCCACACCACCCGACATAAAAAACCATGACTATAATATCAGAATCATTTCTTTTTTTATTTTCAAAATTCCACGCCCTTTTCTGACCTCTGCCCTTGCACCTAAATATGTGCGTGGTATGCATTTTTGTGGAATAGGCACCCCTCTCCTTTCCTAAAGCGTCGCATTTCAGTCCTTCCACCGTTAAACAGAATGTGTTCGATACGCGAGGAACGGAATGTTTGAATATGCAGGGCGTGTCATTGAGTTCACGCCCCCTCGAAAATGAGCCGATTTAAAAGCGATAACGCCCTCGAATATGAAATTATTTATACGCGCTCCGAGCCGCCCGTTTGACCAATAGTTCCACTCCAGAGAATAGGTATTGTTTTATCGCTTTCCTTTGATGAACGGTCCTGTTAATTTCACGCCAAAGGAATTTCTATCGGCGCAGCTAGCCTGCCAGCGGTAATGTATGTGTGATCAACCGTTTCTTTTTTTTATTTCTTTTTGCGAACAATTTTGAAGTTTGGATACCAGAAGCAATAAAGTTGCCAAATGCGACGTTTTAGGGCTCTTCTCGTGCATTTTAAACAGAGCTGGAGAGATTCTCGGGTCAGTGGAGCTACGGAAATTAAAACGTACATTTTTTTGAATTGTAGATGCGCTAATGGATGATCCTCCCCTTTAAACTTAATTCCAATTGCTAATTGTGTTAAACCCCACGCATATAATAATTAATTATTTCGCATAGTAATTATCGTCTTGAAAATGGAGCATATAGCTGTTGGTCCAATCCTGGTGATTGACTCTTTCTCTGTTTATGTCCTCGTTATTTTTAATGTTTTACATCCGTAATTTCTTACTTATGACAACCGTAAAAAACTCTTATACATACGATTTTCGGAACATTTTCTTGCTTACTCCTTTTCATATACCGATTCAATTGAATTACGTTTAAACTTTTAGTGGTAGCATCATGTTTCTTCAACCTCATGTATTAACCACTGCAAGAAATGTTATAGATAATAAGTTTTCAATTGAGGAACTGTAGTATTTTTCTTCATAATTAAATTAGAATCATCGGCCTTTTCAAAATTTGCATCAATCTTTATTCACTTTGTCATTTATGGTGAGTACCTACCAGTACGGCTTAATTAGACCCATTATAGTGAAAATGTGGAAACTAATCGAAGTAAAGCGAGACAGTACTTACTCAAAATGAGTATGTATTTGGGAAAATGTATTCAGGTTTTGGTGCATTTTGTATACATTAAGGAGAAAGTGGTTGCATTGCCGTTTAGAGGTAACTCCAAAGTTTCTTCCCATTGTCTGCTTTCTGTGCTTTCTGTCTCCCTGATTTCTCCGAGTTTTCATGCTTACCACTGGAAAGTAGAGAGTTTTGCTTGTGATACACAATTCCTAAGATTCTATATATCGCACTCGTTGAGAGAGACTGGAAGAAATTCTTAAATTCGTATCCACGAGCTATAATGTTTTCAGCCTCCTTACTGCTCCCGTTGGATTGGTTGGATTTTCCTCGGAAATCGATAAGTCTTAATCCTGTACCCCTTGTGCCATGTCGGATGCAGGATTTGATTTCACGGAAAATGCTGGTATTTCGGAGAATCAAATATAACCTTGACCTTTGCACACTGCACATGGAATATGATATTGCGTGAATATGAATGGAGGAGCGGACCTCAATCAGTCGCGTTTGCCTGTGAAGCACGCGCGCGCTCCGAGCAAGGCGTCTGGCGATGTCGGAAACCAATCTTTTTTCTTTGCCGAGCGCTCTCGCATCTAGCCGTGTTCAACACCCACGTGGGTTTCCGCTTCTTTATGGATTCCGCGCTCCTTCTCATTTCAATAAGGATGTGATAGCGTTTATGCCCCATCCCCAAGACGGCTCTTTTTACCCGACACCGCTTCATGGCTCGTGGTTTGTGAGGGAAAGAAACCTACCTCACAAAAGGTTGGCTTTCGAAATCCCATTGAACCGAATCACTTGACTCAAGCGTATCCGCGTATCCAAAGAGACCCTTCAGCCAAGCGTTTAGCCAGGTACTTGGAACTGAGGAAGAAATGCAATAGATTTCGAAGAAGAACTCGGAACTTAATCTTATACATATCATCCCCTCGTAAAGTTCTGAATTGTAAGTGTTTGCTTATTATTTGTTTTTGAACTACAATAATTTGTGAATTTATTAATATCACCTTTATTCAATTTTAATTAAATATAATTCTTTGCTTCGGGTGTGACTTAATGGCATCGGCCTATCAAAATGGAAAGAAAAATAGTTCTTTGTAGTTCCACCTAAATTTATTTGCGACCTAGTTATCGACGTGGCACGTCATCTGTGGTGCACATCACCTGATGATGATCTGCCACGTCGAAACCTTGATCCAACTTTAATATTTTAATTGGAATTACAAAAGTTTTTAATTCTTATTATATTTAATTAAGTGGCATCGATAACGTAAATTAGTTAATATCGCTAACCCTCTACTGAGTCACATTGTCCTTCAGTTATTTTTCGTGTCTTTGCAATCGGAAATACCTTTTGATTGCCAAGGTAAAGGCGTTTATTAAGTTTCCTTGCCCATTAAACTTGTTATAATTATGAAAGATCACTATTCCCAATTCGATTTATTGATTTCGCAGAGCCGCATTTCGATGGAAATGAACTAAATATTTAGTCGATAATGAACTTTTATATAAATTTAATAGAAATCATTTCGTAAGAAGACCACCGCAAAAGAAGCGCAAAAATATATTTGATGCCTGATAAGTGGAACCTCTACTGAAGAGTCAAATGCGAGATTTTTGAGCTGGTTCATTTGAAGTGATTCTCACCAATCATTTCCTAGCTGTAATTATTTATACATTCTTTGCCTCAAGATAAATAAATATAGACCTCTGGATTTGTATGAATGAAGTTGATCACATTTTCACATGCCTATTCGGCTTTTGTGATTCATTTTCCATCCGAATTCTCCCGCAGAATATTGGTGGTTAAATCTTTTCTCTTGAAACGGAAGCCACACCGTATGGGCTGCGGTTATGAAGCCTGATTCTTGTTGGCATGGGAATAATAATTTGTAAACTACCGCAAAATGCTTTTTTATTGAATTTTAGAGTATTTTTATCCGCAAAAATATCAATTTGTAACTCACTTACTCCTTTATTATGTAATAGGTCCATTCTCAAAAGACACGAATACGTCATAAGCCGTCCTAACGACATATGTTTACGTGATGACGAGGCAACGAGATGGGTGGACTCCTACATACAATGGATGTAATTAGAGTTCAATGGATACAATTCACGCGATAATGAATGGATTGCGCCATATATTATCCCTTTGCAACCTAAGGTTAAACCCATTGAGAAAATTTGCTGAACGAGAGTTGTCGCGATTTTTTTTATTCTTCATTCACGCTAACAGTTAGATTATCCTCTCCCATGATTGGGTTTTAAGCAAAAAATGTAAAAACACTTTAATTGGAATAGATAAATTATCACACACTCGAATCAACCCAATTCGTATTTAGCTCCTTGTGCGTATGGAACCCATATTTAACATTAAAATGTAATCCATCCATAGATTCTCCGTATTCATTTTCTCTATTTTTTTAAGGCCTATACTGACAAATTCAAGGTCATTTCTTTTAAAATTGAATATATATTAGAGAATTGCTGTGATGACGACTTTTTGCTAAGCGTCTTGCTTCTTGCTCCTAGGAAAAAGGTTTTATTACCGCTAATATGAGGTCTGATTATGTTCACTAATGTAAGAATGTCATTGCGATGGGTAGTGCTATACTTTATTGAAGTTGTACTGACATTTGACTTATTGAACATGAAGACCGCATATTGGTTGTAATCTATGCGGTATATAGTAACGATTCATACGTTATTCGATTGCACTGTGCAAGCATTTGTGTTTAAATTTCATATCTCGAGTCAGTCGTTAGATAATTTAGCTTAACGACCAGCTACGATTGACTGATGAAAGTTCTCCCACCTTCCTACGCCGTTGGAAGAAGAGTGAACATCAGAATAAAGGGTTACGTCATTTTCGAGGAGGAATGGAAAGATCAAACTCGCGTTGAGGATAACCTTAAATGGAAATTCCCTCTGAGAGCCGGTGGAAACTTCATCATAGAGTTTCATGGCTGAACGATGAAAGTTTATTGAAATCATACGATGACGTGGCAGCATCTTGAAATCTTTGTTTGGCAGTGAATTGGAGTGAATAATGCAATGCATCGGTTAGAAAGACTCAATAGAGTCAGTGGAGGAGAAAATTATGAGTTTTCATGAGAACTTCAGCAGAAATGAAACAGCGAGCCTGATGCTGAAGTTGAGCTGAGAAATTTATCAATCGCATCTTCATTGTAACCAGCTATGATGCTCCACCTTCTTTGTATTTTATTTTATAATTTCTTCTGTTGAAATTGCCATTTTAATAATTGCGTTTAACTAAAAGAAGTAGATATTCGTGGTATTCGTTTTAGAAGTAGGTATTCTTATTAAATATCTTCTAGAATACGTTTTCATAATATTGAGTTTTCCTAACTGATTCATTACATAGGTCACTTCCAATTCAATCCCAAACAAAGATTTCAAGACGATTTAGATTGCTCCCGCGTCATCTTATGTTTTCATTAATAGTCTGAATTAATTTCAATAAGTGGTCAGTCACCACAAATTACTACTCTCTTTTGTGGTTTCTATGAAGCAAACAATCATAAAATGGGATCCAAAAAAATTAAATTAGTCATGAAATTGTCCGTGCATTATATCCATTGTACTTCTAATTGCATCCACCATAGATTCAGTCTCATTGTTAGTTAAATTATTACGGAGGCTTCCGCGGTTAGTTGATTGGTGATGGTTTTCCGGGTTTACACTGCGTTGATTCAACGCGGTGTAAACCCAGAAAACCATCATCATTGTTAGTTAGTTGCCACGTAAAACATTTCCCTTTGTTACGACGGTACCACATGAGCTTTTAAATCAAAGCCAGAGAGGAAGTCGGAAAATGATGGAATCAAGAAAGCCGTGAACCTTACGGGAAAAATAGCCGAATGGATAGCAGGGGATCGATAGCTGTATTAAGGCGAAATTTATTCGACACCGTCTCGCATTGCGGATCTCGTGGTGAATATTTCAGGGCACTCCAAGAGCACCTAGCCCATCAACGCAGATGCTCTTTATCTGGGAGTTGAAAAGAGGGGAAAGTCTTTTCCAGCCAGCATCCTGGACTTACTCCCACGCATAAGGAAGAGGTCCAGATGACGCAAGCGAAAGGACTCGTAGCACCTCCCTCTTTCTTATTCTCAGAACTCCGCCTTCTTAATTCTGCTTCAAAAGTATGTGCAAATGCCAAAGGAAGAGTTGGTGGAATAATGCAGACAGGAAAGCATGAAAGATGATCAGAGCTAATTTAAAAAAAAAGTGAAATCTCGATTTTTTGTGTATTTGACTGCTATTTCGAGCACAAGGACTCTCCGAGAAGTAATTGAAGTTACACTAAAAAAATTATTTCAGTCCTGCGCAATACGTTGATTGCGCTGGATCGAAAATAAACTAAGCAAAGAAGAATACTGCGTAGTGAGTGTTAATAGCTAAAAAAGTGAATATTCACAACAAATTCGATCGATTAAAACGTGATGTAGAAGAAGTTCGGCATATAAAAATAAAATAAAATTTAAAAATAAATTATAAAATATAATTGCACTTATCTCAAATTTAATCTAACTAAATTAAATCTCGTTGTACATTACGAATATTGAAAATGTAATTGAACTATTCCTTGTATAATAATTGTGGAATAATGCAATTATATATATTTTTTTAAATGAATATTCACAGTTTAAAAGCATAAACCATCTTTACACCTACCCCGTTTCCTTTATTATTCTCTTTCCTAAGACAAAGGTTCATGTACAAATCCTATCGGCGGGATTATGCTGGGTATTACATTGGCCGCCTAAATCTCATTAGCCACCTGTAATCTTGAATTGGAATCTGAGGTATGGAGTTTGCCCATCACACCCATACGTTAATGTTTCCCTCGAGCCTTCTTTTCTCTCAATCCCTAATTCATCTCGCCCATTTAATTCCTTTGGCTGAATAATCCGAAAAGTTTCTTGACGCCTCTTTTTACAAGCTACATTTGTCATTTTGTATGTTTGCGCAGAAAGTTTTGGGTCATGGTCCATTGATATCAATTGTCCTTTCGCCATTTTTTCTATCTGGGCACCCTCTTTCAAAGGTATCATTACGGTCATGAATTAGGTCATTTTATTCTAGAAAACAATACTGAACTCAAATTGAATATATGTTGAAGTAATATTGTTCAAATAGAGGTCAAATTTAATTTAACTTTTCGTCGCACGAATTGTGCAATCGGAATCTATGAAAGTCTTTGACGAGAAATCTCACCTTGGGCAAAATGGATTATGACGTGAAATGTGCCTGCGTTAAAGTACTGGGAACGGGTGTTTGTGCTGTTTCATAATCATAATGGCTAAAGCTATTTTTTATCATATTTTCATGGAGTCATGTTGATTGTTCGTCGACCCCTTTGTGTCCCTATTCTATCCCATGCTGCTAAGCTCTTACTTCGAGCTCTAAACACTAATTTAGATTCAACGGTGTGCTTTTCACCTTCGAGCCATGACGTGTTGTTATGCTACTTCGTGATGCAGGATGATTCAAGGAATTATTTGCCTGTACGTACTAATACAGGGAACTGACGAAAATTGTAATTCTGCCAAAGTATGTGACACCTATCATAATCAGTTAATCTCTTCTCGTAAACCGCTCCCAAACCTCGGTGTTAGGCCGTTGAATGAAATAAAGAAAGTTCTTATTCCGCACACATACTCATAAAATGTCGTAAATACAGGAACTGTGCAGCAGAATATGTTTTCATAGATTCTCTGGGAAAATTTAATGTCGACGTTTGTGTTTTTATCAGTGCAAGTTTGACATCAATATTTTGTTAACGCGTGGATTCTTGACGTATTGGCAATCTCAAATGCGTTGGTCCTCCCCTAAATACATTAGTTGTTCGAATGCTGTGGTATATTGAAAATGCTTTCTATGTCTCATCTCTCGCAAAAACAATCAACATTTCTTGAATTTTGGGCAGCTTTTTTCGTTTTTTTGTCCTCTGTTTGAGAGGATAATAATAACGGGTCACTTATGAATACCATGGCCATAAATACCACATGGTGGTGAGACATTTCGGCTTATAAAATGAAATAAAATTTGAAAATAAATTATAAAATATAATTGCAATTTTCCTCTATTTTTTCTAATTTTAATAAATCTAGTTGTGAATTATGGTAATTGTAAATGTAATTAAACTATTCCTCGTATAATAATTGAGGAATAATGCGATTATATTTTTTAAATATGAATATTCGCAGTTTAAAAGAATAAAACGCCTTTTCCCCCACCCCGTTTCCTTCATTACTCTGTATCCTAAAACAAAGGTTCATGTCCAAGTCCAATTCACAGGGCGGCGTGAGGAAAATGGCGAAGCAGTCTGACTAAGAGGAGGTAAACAGGAAAGACAGGATGTCCCGTCGGAAGTAAGGAGGGCGTGGCCATGGAAGGCTAGATAATAATGCGACGAAAGTGGAGCAGCAGCATCTTCCTGAGGGACGGACGGCGACATATGCCTCATCCGCCGCCGACGTGACGGTAAATTAATCCGTTTCAAGGTCGCCCCTCGAAATATCGTCTCCCAATTCAGGCGCGCGGGTTCTATGAAAGTCTTTGATGGGAAATCTCACCTTGGGCAAAGGGAATTTCGGCGTGAAATGTGTCTTCGTTAAACTCCTGGGAACGGGTGTTTGTGCTGAAACAATTGAATTTTTTGGCCGTGTTCCAGACGATTTATTGTCATTATTTTCGTGGCGTATTTATTTCTTTAGCGTATTTATATTTTCATTTTTCCAATATTATTATATTTCTATTTCCATGTTTCAGAATCCTTTGGTTTCGAGGGAAAAAGAAGGGAAGGAATTGTACCGTGATTTTATGTGAAGAATTAATATATTTTTATACGCTTTTTTCTTAACTTGCTTGGTCTGTTTGTCTGTTTCATCGGTTAGTAATTGATTTTTAATTCATTTTCCATTGTCCGATCGCCTTAAGATTGTGCCCTCGCTCGCTTCTGATGCTATTCAGAGATCAGAAATTTTTTACTCTTATGAATTAATTATTTTTCCATGTGGAAAAATCTTTTAAATTTTCTGATTATATGGTGTTATTTATAATATTTATTTTGCAGAATTTTTAAATGGCTCTGATTTAATCGATTACATGATTATCCTCTAAAAATTAGAAAATAAAATAAATGTAGACTCCAAAACACGCTGCCCAATTACAGTATAAAATAAAAAATAACCTTTTCATAAATCGGTGAATGAAGGGTGTCTATTGATTAGACTTAGATATTGATTTTGCCAGCCAATCCTAACTCTCCTTAGAGGTTCTTCTCCTATCATTTCTAGCAAACATAATCACTATCCACGTTTAATTATCCGAGGGGTGAAAAGCTTATTTTTTACATTTTAGTAAATGGTATTCCGATTTTGGGGGCGTGTTTTTTTTATTTTTTTATTTTGCAAAATTGAGATCATAAGAAGGCTAGTAGGAGAATAATCCATTGTATTTATTTTAAAAAATCGTACTAAGTAGCTAGAGAAGTACATAGCGGCATACTGGTCATATTCCGTACGGTTTTGGTTCAAATGCGGATGAATCCACTGATTACCTTGAGTAAAAATCCGGAAAGAGCGGATTACCATAGAGAATAGAACTCTCATACTACCTTCTCTAAAATAAGCTTTTAACAAAAATCAAATGTGATTACCTACAGATTTATTAGTCGAGTCACAGTTATTATGCGATATGTCATCAAGTCGCTTTGTCCTCAGTGAGCCGTCATATTTCTCTTTTTGTGATCGAGCCATCTAGAATATTCCTCTAACTTATGTTCTGAATATTTTTTTGAAATTATGCTTAACTTATTAACTTATTGGTGCTGACGAGAGTTGCAATTTTTGCTGTTTCTGTCTCAGCCGAGTAGAGTACTTTATCATCTGTTAAAAAATGGAAACCCATTAGAAGATATTTTTAATGCAGAGTGTCAATGCGGTTTAAATATGAAAATGCTTGTTTATATCGGTTTTATAACCCTTCAAAGTGGAATTAAAGTTTTCTTAGGACTATTATATCATTCTTATGCCCAAGAAAGGAAATTCATTTTATTTTGAGACCAGAATCACGTCCCCGATCCATTCGTAATTTGTCATTAATATCTCTCATTTGTCATCAATATCACTCACTATATTCGTTCCAATTCATTCCATTTATTCTGCATTTAGATATTTTATTTATTTACTGCATTTACATATCCTCTATTTTGCAGCAGATCGGTTTCGTGCTGTTTTACGGTGGCTGAAAGGGGTTCAAAAACATTTCTCAAAAACAAATTTTCTAATTGAGTATCTCCATTTCCTCATTTGATTTCGAATTACTGATTTTACGGTACTTAAGGCGGTTTCACGCTCTCAAATTGAAGTCAAATTCCATTCAATACTCAATGAACAAGATCCTCGAATGGATATGACATGACTGCAGATAAATTGCTTTGAATGCTCTTGAATTCCTTCATTTCCATCAAATCCATCTTGTATTGAACGGTTCTAATTGCTTTTGAATATCGAATGGTGATGAAGGGTTTCGAACACACAGTGAAGGTTACCTTGGTTATGGAATGTGTATTGACATCATGGCCGCTTGGGAGAGGAATGCTATGAAAGTCCCCATTAAATTTTACGAGGAAGATAGGTTTTTATTTGAAGTGAGCTCTCCATACGCCCAATTAAAGCGGAAGAGAAGTTCGGCACTTCATGAAATTGCTACAAATTTGTTGCCATTAAGTAAAATTATGATTATTATTGTATCGGTCACGCTTTACGTTATTCATTTGTCGATAATGTTGACTAACGTTATTCAAGTCAATGCAAGCATTCTAAATCAGTGTGAAAAGTCGTTCAACTCGATTCAAGATATGATGAACAATCACTCTTAAGAGACGGTATAGAATGGTTTTGAATGTCATTTTAGCGTTCAGGACGACTTATTCCACGTACCTTACTCGAAATATCTCGAGTGGTGTGAAAGATGCTTTACTCCTTTAAATTCCTCTCTCAATTAAGCATTGTCTTGATTTAGATGGCTTCAAAAAGAAGCATTACCAGAGACGAGTACTTGAGTGAGAGCGTCAGAGAAATGGAGAGCCGTAGATACATTTTCAGAGCGCCAATGCCAAACTCAAGAATGGAAAGAGGCGATGTTAATTGGAAAACAAGTTAAATGAATAGGTTTTCAAAATTAAATGATCGAATTGGCTTGAGAACAAGGAAATTTAGCTGATAAAGTGTGATGACGGCAGTCGAGGGAATCACGAGGATGAATCAGATTATGTCTTACTCCTGCTATCATCATTAGACCGTGGTAGATATCACTCCTTAGGCAGCGCATGACGATCTCATGACAAGTTGTGTATTGGATTTTTTTGTGATTGATTCATCGCTACACACTAAAGTTTTCAACCAGAAAATTCCTAGCGTGATGATAACCTGCATGTGTTTCCGCTTGACTGGTTCAGATGTCATTGTCTCAGTGGCTTAGTAGTTTCCAACATTTCTTGAATTTCGGAAGGAATAATAACTGATGGCATATGTATTTGCTTAAACTTTCATGAATTCGCAAGCGATCTATTCATTATGTAAGCGTTATCATTAAACAAATAGCATATAATTGAAAGGATGTTTATTATTGACTTAAATATCAAGGTAGATATAACATGCTGGCTTGATTGAAAATATTGGTAGAACTTGCAAATAACTGATCGCTGATGGCCGACGATGCTTTTTCTTATAGAGTATGAGGAAGCTTCATTTTCACAGTTTTTATTCCAAGATTTTCTTATTGGCAACAAAAATCATAGGAATGATGACCGCATGCTGTCGTAAAAATTCCCCCTTTCTACTAACAAAACATTTTTATCTTCATTTTCTTTAGATAAAAGTAGTAGGTATTCACAATTGTGGATAAAAATGAAAATTGTGGTCATCTATTGTCTTAATTCCCATAAAATACTCGGATTTTTTTTTGTATTATATGCTTAATTTAATTTGATAGTTCATGAAGATAGTTTTCGAATTTTTCTTTTTTTCCAACCTTCCTTTCTTGCAAGGATATGTTACTGTTATCATGTCTGTCAATTTATATTCATAGCGTATACATTTCAGGATTTACAAGGATTTCTGTATTTTCTGAACTGGAATTACGCTGTTTGAGAGTTACCTGGAATGCCACCAGTCTGAACAAAGCATTGGAGGACTGCTAAGAGTGGAGCTTGATAAGAGAAAGGGGCTAGGTAGGGAGCGGAAATCTCTGGAGAGAGGAAGAAAGAATGATAAATCATTTCACTCGAGCGGAACTAGTTGGTTGCTGGAGAAATTGGGAAGGGCGGGCCGCAGAGATAGAGAGAGAAGGAGGAGAAAGGGGAAATTGTTGGTCCGAGACGGGGATTACCCGTTGGGAGTGGCCGGGAGACGGGCGTCGCGCGGCCCGATCAAAGTTGATTGAGAAATTAAGAGCGCCAGGGTCGCGGAAATGTCAGCTCTCTCTCTCTCTCTCTCGGGCCAACGGGGAATCCACTCTCGGAGAGTTTTCCGGTGATTTCGTAACTTTTTCGGGGAGTGCGCTACACGAGCGAGGCTTTTCATTTCGAGGGGGAAACTCGTAGATCCCCATGTCGATTTCCACATCAAACGAGCGCCCACCGAAGTCGAAAGAGGGCGGGATTCTCAAAGAAAGAAGAGAAGGAATGGCAGAGGGCGAAAAGGAAGATCGAGGGTGGGAGGATATAAGGAGAAGTGTGAGGAGAATTAGTAAAAATGGTGCTGAGGTGCGAACGAAAGTAAGTTTAAGTGGAAGCGGAAAGTAATTCAGGACGTGATTTTTTAAAAACCATTTTCCACTTGCTTTTGGGAACACGCGAGCATTTCAAATTTTAGGCAGGTAAAGGTAGCATTAGCTCGACACTTTAATAAGCATAATTAAGCTAAGATGTTTCCCCTGAGATTATACGATCATAAAAGAATACTCTAGGTATATATTTCATTTCTCTGTTAAAAGTATTGCCGTAGAAAATTACATGCTTCTATGTTAGAAAATAATCCACGGGTACAGAACATCCAACCTACTCTGTTATTTATTAAAAGATGCCACTTTTTCCAACCCTTCGAGCCAACAAATAGGCTATTTTAATTTAAGTATTTTGGCTTTCATTGTTGGGTTAGCCGGCTAAAATCCCAGAATGATATATTTTACGATATTGCAACACATTATTTACGAGTACTTTGACTTTTTTTGATTCGCTCGTAGTTTGATTTTTGTCGAATTTTATTCAATCCTACGTTTTCATGTGATCATTATGTTTGGCGTAAAAGTATAAAAGTATTCGGAATCATATTTTAAACAAGCATTTGATCAAGTAAAATCTGGTGCTTTCCCGGCGAATATATTCGAAAAAGACTATTTCGGCTTCCAGCCGGGTGGTCAGAATGCAGAATGGAGGGAGACCACCCGGCTGGATGCCCGAATAGCCTTTTTCGGAAGTATTTGATTAATATCAAGGGTTTTTATCTCTCTTTACCTTGTTAAAATTTTCTTATTTTAAGACCAACTGAAGAAAATAAAAGGCTGTCTAAACATTTTGTTTTAGATAATTCCAGAAAATAGGCTCGTTTTTGTATTTTGGCATTTTATTATTTAATTAAATCAATTGTTATTTTGATTAATGTTCTCAGTGCATAAAAATATCAATTTCAATTATATATTAACTGAAATCAAATTCCAGTTTAACTCGAATGGAATTGTTCGTGACAGATCTCTTCCCATTAAAAAAACGCGTGGTCGCTTTCACTGCACACTGCTAACGGCTGAGCGCATCAATCTTATATTCCTATCCAGCGTAAACAGTGCGAAAGAAAGCGAGAGAAGAAAGGACAGTGAATTGGAGACTTCACGGAATGAGGAGAATGTGATGGGGAATAAAAAAATCCGCAAGCCATTCGGGTAAAAACAAATAACGCCATTTGCTTTTCTATGGTAAGCAGCGTAGGCTATTCGGTACGAAGTTGCTTCCCTGCATTAGTAAACAGTCCGCGCCCCAGCAAGTCTATGCAAAGTTTACTTGAGCGTTGCGCATATATCATTGGCGGTTGGTACCGGCGATAGTACCTCGCTATATCTTGTGTAGTGCACTTATGGAAATGTGTGCTATTGTACGATGTATTTATTTCTTAAGGCATTCATTTATTCATAGTTGTACAATCCTAAGTTTGGCATGCTGCTATCCTGCAGTTCCCCCTAAGCCCAGCTATTTTCTTTAGTTTCTTGGTGTTCTTCATCCTCGTGTCCTTCTTCCGCCCCACGCACATACGCATTGACCTTCCTCGGCAGACTTTCCCTGTGTTTTTTATTCCTATTATATTTTTATCGCATTGAGACCAGACCAACTGTTTTTACTACGAAAAAAACGAAAATTAGTAAAACTTGTACTTCGACTACTCAACTCTCTTATGTGTATCAATAGTTTGTTTATGAAAATCGGTTCAGCGGTTAAAGCGTCGAGTTGAAGCAAATAGTTATGCATTCTCAAGCACTGGAAAAACATCACTTCTTTTGGGAGTCTTGTAATTATATATGTAATCGTGTAAGCACATTTTAAAAGGAAAATATGTTCCTCTTAGAATTAAATGGTAACTGGTAAAATGTACTCCAGCTGTCCCACTGTATAGGCGGACTTGGGAGATATGGGGTTGAAGTATTCTCAACAGATACCAATGATGTGGTGCAGTGAGCCACAACACAAGTGTAGTCACGCTGAAAATGATGGAGCGTGATATATTAAAGAACATGAATACCTAAATTACCCTCAGCGTGGAAAACAAATAGGGATACCAATTCTTGAATGTGCCTTTTGACGTAAAGTTGCCGTCACGCTGTTGGCAACGGTTCAGTTAGAGCTAGAAGCGCTCGTGTCGGAAGCGCGTCATGGAACAAGCCATCAAGACTCATTCCTATCCCTAACGGGTCAATAATTCAACTGTCTCGAGGAAGCCATATTTCTTCGCTCGTGACCGAGCGTCATCAAACGGAATGAGCACGTTGCTCAGTTGCACGAAGAGGCTAAAGGAGTCGAGCAGTCAAAGCGGAAGCTTCACTAATTTTCTTTGCTTTTTCTCTCTCTTCTTGGGAAAGTTTTTGCGATCTGAATACGAGATATTCATAATAGAGGAGAAATATATGGAAATAGAGCCAAGAGAAAAGCAAGTGCTGCAAAGAGCGCAATAATCAATAATAATAATTTTTATTTTTACAACAAATTAAGAGCTCGAAAAATTAAATTTCAATTACAAATGAGGCCTAGTTTTAGGTAGCCATGAATGATAACCTTAGGTACTATTAAAGGTACTATCAAATAATAATGCATTATGCTTTACTTAAATATATATGTCTCGTGTGGTAATGTAATTATTATTTCGTAACAATGTAAGTGCGTACCTTAAAGCTACATTGTAACAGTTTATTAATAAGTCATTAATATTTTTACTACAATATTTTCTATTCACTCTCTTTGGTGAGAAGCCAAGCTTATGAGGTCCCCAAACATTTTTAACAGACTTTGACACAGTACTTTTATTACAGCTGAAAGAATATAGATTAAGAAGGACTAAAAGTGAAAATATCAGGGTACTTAGAGAAACTAGCTAAGGATATGGATAAATGGAGATATACATTGTACCAATGCTAGGATTGCACGAGGTGTGTTCAGAAAATATTGGGAACAATTTTTTTTTTATTTCTCGTCAGTTTGGAGAGTCCCATTTTCAAATATTTCATTATGTTTGTAGTAAACATATCCCTTAAGTATGATAAATTTTCAACTGTATTCCTCGATTACTTGGTCCGTGGTAGCCGGTAAGGTAAGTCGTGTTTTTATGAGCTCATCGATTTGTTTTGCTCAAATTACATTGTTTGCTTGTGAATTTATGGAAAAAAACAATGCTGTGTAACGATGCCCCAGCCTACATATTCGCCAGGCCTCGATGTGTCGTTTTCCTATTCCCAAAAATATAGAGAAACTTCAAAGTGTTACTATTACATTTGACACTAAAAGAAATCGCTGACAGAGGATCAAAGGGGTATCCCAAAAATCGTGTTTGAGAAGTGTTTCGAGGATGGAAAGAAGCGCTGGCAGCTGTGCATAATATCTAATGCGGACAAATTTGAAGGCAACAAAATTAATTTACTAGGTACTTCCGCAATGTGTGTTCCGTTTTGAAATAAAAAAGAGCAAGTACAGATACTTCAAAGAAATTTATTGCACAAAACTCTACTACTCTCAAAAGAGTTTTTTTTACGCATATCCCGTGATTCTTCAGGTATTTTTCAAGTTTTGTACTCCCTCTTCGTAGACTGTTGCCGCCAGTGTAGTCTTCCATGAGGTAACAAGTTCTTTCAGCTCTTCGACACTGTTGTACCGCTGAATTCTACTGTTAGACTTTTCGGCGCTAAGTGAACCAATCAATGAAAGGTTTATTGCGAGAGAATTAAGAACCAGCGCCGCGCAATACAGAACCAGCGCCGAGAAATGCTCACAATAGGCGTGGTTTTCATTCTAGACAATGCCTGAGAGCACACTGCGAATGTGACAAAAAGACTCCAACAGGGCCTTTGACTGGAATGTTTTTGACCATCCTTCATACAGCCCCAACCTTGCACCAAGCGATTTTCACTGGTTTCTGCATCTGAAGTCTTTTCATGGCGGACAGCGGTACAGTAAGAGCTGCGAGAACATATTACCTCATGGAAGACTGCACGAGTGGCAACAGTCTACGAAGGGGGTGTACAAAAACTTGTGCCACGCTATGACAAACGCCTGGAAAATTGCGGAATCCACGTCGAAAAATCGTATAAGCGTGGTAGGGTTTTGTGCAATAAATTTCTTTGAAGCACCCGTACTTGTTCTTTTTTTCAAAATGGAACTTACTTTCTGGTCGTACCTCGTAGACTAATGGATATTTTTTTCAAAAAACTAAAATTCCCGTATTTTTTTAACACATCTCGTATAACTGTGAGTGAATGAGTGAAATCTTGAGATTTCCCTGCATACGAGTTTGTTGAGTTTCACTTTTGCATATGATGAGGATTAGCATTAACACTATAACTTTACGCAGGCTCTGATGATGTTTTATGGTCTCAAGCCTTATTTAATAGGCATTTTAAATATGGAAAGTGATAGGATGAATTGGTGTGACCCGGATTTCAAAAGGTATTATTACATTTAGTGAAAGAAAGATATCATCTCTTATGGATTTTAAAATGTGTCGTAGTCAAATTGAATCCTTAAATGAAAGTAACTGCTGCTCTTGTGCCTTTGACGGTCCGATACTCAATGTTCCGTGAATTCGAGAAGCATAAGTTATTGCATTGAAACCGGAAAATTTTCCTTTCTGAGAACGATATGTTTCATTGTATGCTAGTTTTACATCTTTATTCAATTATTTATAGTGTCACGCAATGGTCCTCTGAAAAGATTCTACACTTTGTACAAATCTCAATATTTTATGTGGCGTTGTACTTGTACCTATAGTTTTTCATCCATGCGTAGCCTAATTGCTATTTGTTGCTATTTTTGCCATTAATCACATTTATTGTTTCAAGAATCTAATCTTATTTTGTTGTGGTATTTTTAATTAAAAGTTGGTTTGGTAAAAATTGGTTCTGTTTTCTACATGTCATACAACCTTCAAAAAAACTCTCGCTGAATTTCATTTCTAGGCTTTTGCGGTGTGTGAAGATTCAGCAGAGAGGTTTACTGGATATTTACAGATAACAGCTACGCCGGCATTGAGCTGGCTCCTGGCACACGTGGTGCATATCTCGTGAACCTCTCCGCTGAAACTCTTGCTGAACATTATCCTGATTGATTTTTAAATACTAGTGTATTTACGGAAGATTTTGCGGTCATCATATTTCTGTTGAAAAATTCCTGTGGACACATTCCTGTGGATACATTTCCCGCTGACACATATCTGTACACACATCTCTGTAGGCATATTTAAGCAGACATTTCCTTTTATATCATCTTCCTTATGTATGCTTTCCGAAGTTATGCTTTCGTCTTTAGGCAGAACGTTTTTGTTTTTCATTAAAGTACACATATTAGCCTTAGCCTTTATTTTCTTTCAACTATTATTTCTGCGCTTAGGTATACATATTTCTTTTCTCTTCTCAATCCATGGAATAGTTGTAAGCCTTTATGGAGTACTCAAGTTTCCTCTTGCCTGTGAAGTTTGGGGAATTTCTGCAGATTAAATAAAACTCACTGTCTCCAAGAAAGGCACGGAGCAAGTTTCCTTTCGTCAGCTTTACCAAACAGGAATCTCGTAACCTCGTTTAAAAAATAATGCCTCAAAAGTCGCTTACTTCCTGTGATTCAGTATTTTTTGCGTCTCTTTTACCTTCGTCTGTAGATTTCTTCGCTTTAAGGTCATTATGGGTAAATCAATGAAGTGTTTTACGTACTGAATCACTGTTTCTGCGTTTCTTTTTGAGTTTTTGGTGGACTACTATTTCATTAAATACTCTGCCTTTCTCTAATACCTTTCTCTGGATATGTATTATCCAGCTTCCGAACAGCAATGTAACATTTTTTACGTCCTTTAAAGTTGAGGCTCTGTTGAGGTGCGTGATTTTTCTCCATCCAGCCGTCATTCAGATCCAGTGTGTGCATGTAAAAACTCCTTTGGTATCATATGTGGTTAGTACTCTGTCTTTAGCCGCTTTCTTTCCTTCGCTCCGTCTTGAGGCGTCATATATTTTCCTTTTCTGCTGAGTCAACGCGGCCAGCCCTCTTTCAAGCGTCTCGGGAGTGTGCTGGTCTCCAGTCGATGAAAAATGGCTCGTAGACGAAATGGAGAATGAAGGCCGAAAAACAAACTCAGGCTAGATTCCACAAAAGCGGAACAGACCTAAGCGGTTTTCTGGCTGAGAATGATGGAGAAAAACGACATTCTTTCAAAGCTTTCACCGTTTCCTTAAATTAAAATAACAGTTTTCGATTTCATGACATTTTATCAAATCCTTTCTCTCGCTTTAATGTGAGGAAAAGCAAACAACGATCTGCTCTTGATAAAATATGCCTCAGTTAAAAAAGAAACCAGGTTCAATCCCTCTCTAAACATCTGATGAATTACATCCATGAGATGATTCAAAGGTGATTTGGTTAACTTTTCATTTTTAATTTAATCGCAAATCTCGTAAAAGTAAGCATTTAAACAAAATTTAGTTATGATTGCTAACATTCTATGTACAGAAAATTTTCATCCGTGGCATTAAAGAAGGTAAAGATGGATGTGAAAGAGAAGGATCACATAAATGTGGAAAGCTTAGCTAACTGAACAATTTAGTGGAGAGCTCCGTCGAACCAATCTATGGATTGTTGACCAGTTGATGAGTGATGATGATGAGAATTTAAGCTTAAAGCCTTCATTGTCACCTTTTCAATCACCATGAACAACCCATGCAACCTGTCGCCGTCGGGAAAATTCAGATATTTTTTATATCTGTCAAATCAATGGATGATTTATGTTTAAGGTGAAGTTTAATATATGAAAGAGCAAAAATATATTTGGCAAGTAGCATATCACCGAGCTTATACTGCATAGTTTACTTCCATCTCTTTAGAGAACCTACTACGCAATGGAAAATTATATTATGTTCTCAAAATTTTAGTCAGCTATTTACTCAAACTATGTGGTGAATTCAGTTTTTATTCTGGCTGATATTTACGTATATCTTTTTTTTCCTATTTTGAGGAAAATATTTCGAAGTACCTTCAAACTATTAGGGAAGCCATGTCACTGTGATATTTCCGCTTATCACTAGTTTTTATGGCGAAAAATCTCGTAAAAGATATCATACAGCGAGCTTTGACTTTTCGCATTCGCTAGTACTGAACTCAAAAGTTCCTTGAATCATCCTTTCAATAAATTTGATTCAGCATAAATTCTTTGGCCGATAAAAATCTGTTGTAATTTACGAAGTGTGACATCCACTGCCTAAGATATTGAGCTCACATGTTATTATAACGGCCTGTCTCCCTTGAAGAGTGAAACATGACATGTTACTGATGGAAATTACCCTCCGTAATGAATTCAAGGGCGTATTACATCATTTTAAAATAGATATCAAAGTGAGAATCATTTTTCTGCATTGGATTTTTAAATAAGAAAAGGTATTTGGTGCAATGAGTTTTTAAAAAAATCAACGAATTATCATGTAATAGTACTCTCAAGTCAGCATATCATCGGTTTCTGCGTTTATCAATCATTTATACTGCGTTAGGCATTTTTTAGCTAAATAATGGTTGCAGGTGATTCGAATTAACGCCCTTATTAGTCTCGTATTTTCTAGATTTTTATCCAAATTGACTTCGAATATTTATTAATTATACATCTAAAGCTTAGCCTATGTTGATTAATTATGCTCATGCACTCACACGAAATCAATTTAATGATCTGATGGTCATAAAAAGTGCGTCATTTTGTGGTTAAAACTTCATTAAAGGGAAATATCGGTCGATATTTTTTAGCCTATTATCTACAAATTTTTGAGTAGTTAAATAAAAAAATATTCTTGTACCATGAAAACGGCGAGTACTAGTTAATCAAGCCAATGGGTACAGGATGAAATCACGTACAATTTACGGACGCTTCCGAGTGTGTTTAATTAAAAATTGTCGCTTTCCTGTAAAATTGAGTTTCATTTTCCGATAACCAATATTTATGAAGAAATCGTTATCCAGGCTTGCAATACTTTTAATCATCCCAAGCGGTGTGCTGTATCCCAAATTAAGAGTGTTATTTGTGTCAACATTATTTTTAACACCGCATATATTCATGTGGCATGTGTGCAATCATATTGCCATCCACGAACAAATAAAATTTCTACTGTAATTGCGTTTCAAATAAAAGAATCAGGAAATGATAGAGAGGGTTATGTGAGGCCACTCGATTTATAGGTTCGTGACTCTTTTCGATTGGAATCATAATTGCTAATATGCCTACATCAGGGATAAGGCATGGGAGATTAATATTTTTTCTTTTACTAACTATTCCAATGTAATTATTCAAGACTGGAACTTGATAATCTTCACGTTATTTAGTTTATGTTCGGTATTGATTGAATTATTTTTTGTGGGATCCAGGTGGTAAAAATACTGGAAATAGGTATAAACTGCGATTAAAGCAGGGTTGTTTTTCGAACTGTGTACGTGCCTATCATGGAGAGCACCATGTACATTGCAGTTCTCGTCTCCATAGTTTTTAGAAAGTAGATAAGAATTTAGGATAGTTATTTTCATAGAAGTAACCGCATTATTAAAATTCCGCCACTTTTACGACTTGAAGGTCAGATATTGAAGTTTCTATTTATTAGTTAAATCATTATAGCAATTATAAAGATAATTTTTATTGACCCATAGTCCTTAAATTATATTTGGCTGCAGAATGTGACTCGTCATAAAAGAGCAATTGTAAATTGTGTATGCAATATATCTATACATATCATTAGGTTTACTTACATTGACAAATACATTTTGATCATGATGATATGACTGAGCTTACTTTTTAATGAAAACACATCGGCTTTTGGCAACAGTTACAGTCATAGGTATATTCTCTATACAATGCAGAAATAACCCTCATTTTTTTTAAATGCAGACGGAAAAAAAGGAATAAACACAATTGAAGGGAAACGTTTCTGGCACATTCATAAAATTATATATTTACATACAGCGGATTCATATCTAGGTGCCCTTAATAAAATGAAAACAAGAATTTTGCATAAGAATTTTTACATATCGGCTAAAATTGTATCTTCAGGCAAGTAGACCTTGAGGAGGGATTTACCTAGTATATAAAGCGGGTAATCGGCGAAGAATCCCACTTCCTCTGCTTAAGTTTTGTTTGGAGGAGATACCTATTTATATTAAAAGAGCATTTTTGATGAAAACGTAGTTGAAAGTAGGCGGTAGTAGTCATATGGGATTACTGAATACATGGAACACTCGGATTTGTTTCCGCGTCTGCCGATTGAAAAAACTTCACCACTCACATGTAGATATGTAATTCATCCCAAACTTAACTCTCAACGCTAAAAGGGGCTACGAAGAAAGCCTAATTAGTATCAACTTGAGTGGATGTTTGCGGATTGAGATTCAAATTCCTGATACTTTAATCCACTCGAGTTGCATGAGACAATAACCTTCCTAATGATCGTGTTTAAAATTTCAGGGGTGCTGCTTGAAGAAGTGTTGCCAAGGCTGTCCGAACTCGCCTCAAACTTCAAGGATATGGAATCCCTCATTAACTTCTTGATACGGTGAGTAATAAATCCTTTAATAAAGTCCTTGTAATTAGGATTTGAATACAAAGTTAAACAGTAGCATCGGGAACACATAAAAGCCTTCTCACAAGAGCCGCATGAGATAGTTCAGTGATTTTCTTAAAGATGAAATTCTTCAACTTGGTTAGACTACATTATACTTCCTGGTGAGATTTAAATTGGGTGTTCCTTTTGCGAAACAGTTTTCATTCCCCATCTCTGAATCTGGGTTCGAGTCGTGTAATTATGATTTTACATTGAATATGCTCATGTAAATTATAAAATTTCGCAAAAGTGCATGTTCACACGGCATCGTGGCTGATGTAGGCAACCTAGGTCGAAAGACACAGTCTACATAACATATACTGAAACGTCGTAAATTTGGATGTGCTTCCTACACATGAAAAGTTTGATTCGTGATAAGTTCATACAATAAAACATGTTCACAGACAAACTTCTAATGTCTCTTATTATTCTTAATTGGGCAATGCAGCGGTTTTGGAAGTCCTTTGGGGTCCGTCTTTATTATTTCAACAGAAATCAGAGAGTGCTCCTACTGATAGGAGATTATCATTTTTATTGCTGTTGCTCAATAGCCAGGAGTTAAACTTCTACACCTTTTTGAAGTTCGCCATCCACTGGTCATAATATTTCATGAGTAGATTTTTTTCTTCTCTTAATGATCCTATGAACTAATAAAAAATATATTTATACCCTGGTGGTAGAGTGAAAATGATCAACTTTTGAAATATTTAATATTCAATTAATTCACGAAGAATTAACATTAATAGATCATTGAAATTCATCTAATATAATTTCTGCGTTCCTCGGTAGGTCATAAATATTTTGATGCATACAAATGAAAATATTTTTCTATAATTTATTTTTTTGACATAATGGCCATGAACCATGAAACACGGAATAACAGGTAGAGAAAGAAAAGCAAATAGCTTTTGATGCAATCCCAAAAGCCCTGGTTAATATTTAACAGATTCATGTAGAATAAACGTTAATATATTTTATAAATGCATTAGCCTAATTTCTGAATTACTCGATAGTTTAAAAATGTTTTGATACGTATAAGTGAAAATATTTTTTTATAATTTCATTTTTTTGCATAATGGCCATGAACAATAAAACACGAAACAACAAGTAGAGAAGGAAAATGAAAACAAGTTTTTGATGAAAGGCGTCTTAACCCATTATGACCCGATGTTGCTTAAAAGCAACATCAAAAATGTTTACATTTTCAGCTCTATTGAGGAAAGATTTAAACTACGTGTTCTTTTGTGGTGTAAAGTTTAATGACGAAATATGTAGCAGTCACAATAATTATGACTGAGATGAAAATTTTCACATTTTTAAAATGAGAAGTCTTTAAATTTAATTTCTCCCAGAAGCAGCTCTGGGTTAGAAATGGTCAATAGATCTTAGAGTAAAATGTAACATAAATAGTTATGGATCTTAGAAATAATTCTAACACAATTTCTACGCTCCTCGAAAGTTTGAAAATATTTTTATATACTTAATTCACTTTTTTGGCATCGTGGTCATGAATCACGAAACACGCAACAACAGGTGGGGGAGGAAAATAAAAAAAAACAAGCTTTTGATGACAGGCGTATACACCCAGGATACCTTGATCATCCTCCTCGCAGGAGCAAAGGCGCAGAGATGAAAGCGATGGGTGGGTGGGATCCAAGTGATTGGTGGACAAGGTGGCGAGAGCGTTACACGAGATGCGCGGGACGCCTTGCTGATTAAGGTTTTGGCGCTGAAGAGAGGGAGTTGGTGGGGGTGGAGTGGGCTTGGGTGTAGGAGCGGGCAAAGGGCAAGGCTGTTCAAGGCGAGCGGATGATGATTCTTGAAGTGAGACCAAGGGATCGATATTCTCGACGGAGAGATGATGGCTTTGCCTTTGAGGCGATGATCGCGAGAGGCCGATAAGCGGGAAGGAAAGGCTCTGGCTGAGGTTGAGGGGCGGGGAAATGTGAGATCGAGTGTATCTTGGAAATTATAACGACCCTAACGAGTTGAGCAAAGACGGAATGCAGTGGCGAAGGAAACGGATTTGCGATCTTTGAGCGAAGAGATGAAGGAAAGTTGGTGACAGCGATCGATTTGTCTGTCACGATTGCGTATCATTAGAGATGCGTGAAAATCGCAAATGCGATTAATGCGATATAGATGCGATGTGCGCAAATAAATGCGATGACTGGAATTTTATGATATTTTTACGCAAATTTGCCTTTTCGATGGCAAAATTCGTACATTTTGTGCCGAGCGCAGTTTAAATACTCCGCCGACACTCACCGCTTAAAGCATGTGAGCGACTGGCCAGCTGCTAGTTGGCTGTGACTCTACGTGGCCGCGAACTACAAGTGGGCGCGGGCAAGCTACACCTCCGCCACTATATATATGTTATTCCTGTTTAATTTATTATTGTTCTACAATATAATTATTTTAAATATTCTTTATTTTGTCATATAACTGTGTTTCACTGCATCGTCATCTACTTCAGTATGAAAATAAAAATAGACGCTACAAAATGCGATAAACTGTTATTGAAAGTGCGATAAAACAAAAACGAAAGTGCGATTTTCACGTTTCTGTACTTATCACTTACTCCCTCTTCGATAACAACTTATCATTACATTACAACATCATTATCATTACTCAACAATCCTGAGATTGGTTTGGCGGAGCTCTCCATTCTTCTCTCCTATCCGCTAGTCTTTTCATCGTGACGTGTTTATATTCTTTTACATCCTTTATAACCTGTCCTATGTAATTCATTCGGGACCGCCCCTTGCCCTTCTTCCCTTCCACCTGTCCTTCTACGATTGTTTCCATCAACCCATCATATAGTGGCCAACTAAGCTGTCCCGTCTTCTCCTTAAGGTTTTTTGAAGCCTTCTATTTTCTCTAACTCTTGTTACAGCATTTTGTAGCATGAGTTATCATTAATCCCGACCAATTAATGGGATATTCCTTCTATCACTTCACAAAGTGCGCAATCAATGGTGAAATCTATTGCAGAGGACTGCATGAAACAAGTGACTTTCCTCGCAGTCGCGCGCACTGGTGTAAGTTAAATGCCTACACCAAGTAAGTTGTATATATGTTTGCCAATAAAAAATTTTAATATATCCCGACTAAGTAAAATATTTTTTCATGATGAACTTCATCCTTGGTGTACTCGTATTTTATTGAAGAAGACTTGAGATCATTTTAATTGCTCGTGATGGGCAAAATATATTCTTTACTTGTGGTTAATTTCAATGGAAATTATAACTTTTATCGGCAAATGATTATCCCCGGTCAAATTTAAGTGATTTTGAGATGTTTGAATAAAAAGACGCTCTTTTTGAGTTTTCTACTCTATAATTAAGCCAATTTATTGTATTGTTCTTAGAAATTTTTCAATTATTCAAACAAAATGTAATCCATAAAAGCCAATGAAGTGGTAGCAGTATATCAGTTATCATTTTTTTTTTAAATATTCTTTAGGTTTTACACAGGGAGACTTCAAGTAAATTACGAAATTGTCGTAGTCATTGAAATAGACTTAGAACCAATATACAAGTACTTCTTCAAAATAATCAGCTGGCCAGTTATACTTCTTTTGAAGTGGATTCAGCGATGATTGTTTTTTCAGCAACTGCAATTTTCTGCCGATTGAACGCCCACCTTAATTCTTATATGATATTTAAAAGTAATTTATCGCGTCATATTTTATATCAACTCATGTCTTTCTCTGACTCAGTTCAAAAAATCGCTCTGATAATCTTCTATGCATGATAATAAACCGTATACAAAAATAAACCAAATTAAATAAACCATACAATTTATGATTGTCTTGTTACCATTAGCTGATGAATTAAACGTCTTTAGTCTTTTAAATATTACTAATAAAATGGCCCGTAAGTTCATATTTTTATATGTATTCTTGATCGTGAAAATCAGCTCTATATTCTGGGCAATTTTGTTAATTATTTACCTGTTACCTTTATCTCTCTAAGTCGTGATCGTTGGAATTATGCCTTTATAATGGACTGAAGTGGACTAAATAGGTATATAATTTATATCAACCGAGTAGATAGCGTAGGTAGTTATTTACACAGCCTTTTCAAGACTCATTCATTTCATCCCCCGCCTCACGTCTATTCAGGCGGCTTGCGGGGTAGTATGTAGATGTAGACGTTACCATTGTTTGATCATCAAATTGGTGTGTAAAATAAAAGAAAGTGTTTTAATCAATCTGCTTCTAGACAGTGATTCGCATGCAAATTTTCAAATTAATATCGTAGATACATTTAATCTTTCATCTCTGTCTTTAAATCACTAATGTTGATTACAACTTTAGCATATTATCTTCTGTTCTTCGTCTATCAAGTATTGTGGATGCTGAAATTATTATTAGGTATTTTTTGATTCCCTAAATTCGCAACCTAACTCTGTGCATTGTATTATTTTTCACTAGTACATTTATTAATGCCTAATTAAAATTATGTTCTGGTAATTTTCTCAAATTATTAATATACTTGAAAACTTATATCTATCTTGTAAATTGTAGCAGATGTGTAGACTAAGTTGCTTATTATTGACGGAATGAATTGAGTCCCCTCTGAAACATCATTTTACAATGAAAAGAATGTCCATTTATTGGTGATATATCTGGGAGAGTCGATTATTTGCAAAGATTTCTCAGCTGCCGATGGTTCTCGCTGTAAAACGGTTATGTCCTCTCAATCATACGAGTAAATGAATGTCCCCTTCCAGGCTGCGCCTTGAACTAGATGATTAAGGTATCTCTCTAAGGGTTGCATTTACTTTTTTCCTCGTGCCGTTACTCTTTTCGCGAGCTGCTAATTGCCCGGTGGTTACACCAGACACAACAAAGACGTGCGGAATTTTAGACCACTACACGGTCGTAATTTCGTTGGGATCGCCCCCATGAGTTTTAGCGGGCTCAGAATAGAGAAGAATTGCTTACTTCCCGTCTCAGTGAAGCGTGCAGTTACTTTTCAGGCCCATACCGTGGTGAGCAATTCCTCCGCCTTATGGTCGACCGTTTATTCAATTTTTTTTAGGAGTAATTAGATTTTCCAGAAGATTAGTATCAATTGAAGCGGTGAAAATTGCTCTTAAAGTCTTTATGAAGCTATGCGGGGCATAATGTTTCCTTTTTTATGACAAAAATTGGAGCAGGCCACGACGGAGTCACGTAAATGATACTCATTAGTATCAAACGGAGTCGAGAGAATAGATCGGTTCAGTATTTTCCTAGGCTTACTTTAGAATGTTTTCATTGCATATGAAAATAGTCTTTGATGAATGGACCATAAACTGTAGATCTTCAAAGATACTCACAGGAGGCGGAGTAATATTTTCTTTTTTCGTTGCAGTGAAGGACTGACAAGGAAACGTTTATCTCGTTGGTCATTTCTAAATGTAAATAAAGTTCTGGACTCAATTTCCTTCAGGGTCTGATCTTCAAAAACTATAGAGATCATTCGTATGTTTAGCTATTTTTGAGGAATATTATGTTTCTTAATCGGTACACGCTTCTAAACTGTTGCATTCAAAGCACCAGAATTTTCGCACACATTGCACGGTTTATGGCGAAAGGAATAAAACAAAATCGAGTACATAAACGTTCGTAAGTTGACCTACCTTTTAACGCTTCCACTTTTTACGACATTTTCTTTTTTAGTATGGCAATCTTTTTTTTAGCAGAGGGCGACTATTTAACTGTTCCTTTATGCTTGTTTGACTTATCCAAAGCTCTGTATGAGGAATATGTTTACAAATCAATTTTTTTCCGCTGGGTTTTAATCAAAATGCCTGAGGGTGGGGGGTTTTGCTTTATTTTTTTTTCTTTAATTTGTTCTACTGTCGCATGTTAGCGAGGCCGGGTACAGATTACCGACCGTTATTTGAATCCATGTTTTATTGTACCTCTAACTGATCAAAAAGAAGACTGGATCATTCCAGTCGTGTTATCATCGTGAAACGCAAAGGTTTCCATTCGGCGGTAGTTTTATCGCGTTCAATCCTCTTCGGTTTGAATTAACTCCCATGTTTACACGACGAATTATACCTACGCGGGTGCATGTTTGAACAATTTGCAACACGAATGCTCGGAGTTGACTGGGATTTTGTTAGAACGTGCGGTCATGTATTTGTGCTGGACCAGTGGGAAACAGGATTTCGGTGCCGTTTTATTTGTGGATGTGTCCAATCATGCACTATCGCGATCCCGTGTTGCGTTTAGCGAAGTATTAAGAGCTATTCATCGTTATAAACAATATCCGGACAAAATATTTAATCTGTGACCAGTATTTTTCAGAACTTAGAAGCAATTGCGCAGTTTTCACAAAATTATATTACGCATGTTTTACGGTATGTGTAGGCGCATTCATTGCGGGTATGAGCTGAAACTCCATTCATAAATGGAAAGGATAAGGAAAAAAAAGCGAAAATAAATTGGAATTTATAGAAAGAATAAATAATTTTCCTTTTAACATTGATAGACTATTATTGCAGTGACATGACTTTCATGTCTCTTGTGAGATGAGAATATGAGCTGAATGAATGTGTACATCACTCTTTTTATTATGAGGAATTTCTAAAATATTAAACGTTTGAGAGATCATAACATACCTGTGAGCCTATTAAAATTGGTTACTTGGCACTTAGTTATTTTTTCAGTATATTTATAAACAAATAATTGTTGCCCTCGATTTCAGGAAAACCTCAAATGGCTCCCTCTATGTCTATATGTCCTCTATGTCCATTTTTTCATGCAATTGGCTGTCATTTGCTGATATGGATCCCATAAACGGTTACTCTAGCTGCGTATAAGTGTTGGAGAGGCATGTATATAATGATAACAAGCGAACCATAATGCAATTTAATAGCCATTAAGAAAGAATTGAGTAAGAAAATTCTCTCAATTTGAGTCGGGCAATTGCTTCCTCTATGTCGTACATCTACTTCATCACCTCCCTCTGCAACAGTGAACGGCTGAATTACCAATGATATCGCTTTTCCAACAGCAGTATGGAGCCGTTGTTAGCGCTTCGGTGCAGCTGGGAATCAAACGTGGATCGTGTTTCGAAGACGAGATCGCAGGTGGTCCCCCGTAATTGAATCAAAGGGGCGCTCCGAACAGAGGGCGGCGAGCAAGGTTGTGTCCTATCCAATGCAACACGCTGCTGTTGAGGGCAGGGAGTTGAAGGCGGTGTCTGATTCAACCATGCACTCGGAATTCGTGGCTGGAGGAGGGTTGTTGCGAGGTTGCGCGCTATCTTCGTCAACATGGATCACGTGTGTTATAATGTCGCTTGATAAGGTCTGCGAAAAGGCTACAAGCAATAAAATATCTACATCTACATCAGAGGCGCAGCTAGGAATTAAGGCTAGGGGGGGTTTCAGGCGCAACTAATTCTGGGGTGCTTGGGGTATTGCATACCAGCCAGGGTTATTGGGAGGCGCGGAGGCCTTCCGCCGGGAAAAATTAAGATAAATGGTTCAAAATGGTGATTTTTTTACGGCCTTCTGAGGGATATTTTATTAGTCCTCACACTATTCTACAAGTAATATTAATCCAATTAAGTAAAATAGATTTAACTTAAAACTTTCTGTGAGCTCTGGGGGGGGGGGGGTTTATCCCCCAAAACTCCCCCCTCGCTGCGCCACTGATCTACATAATACTCCGCAAGCCGCCTCGAGATGCGTGTGGCGGGGGTGTTAGGACACCAGCCGTTAACCCATTTTAACCCAATGTTCCTAGTAAGCTACATAAATGATGTATAAACTTTTAGCTCTATTTAGGAAATATCTACATTAGTTATTATTTTGTGGTGTAAAGTTTAGTGACTAATTAAACTAAATTAAATTAGCCGCCATGATAATAATGTCGAGTGCAAATTTTTCAGGCTTTCAAAATGAGAAATTTTGAAATTTCTCATTTTAAAAATGTGAAATTACTTCTCACTAAAGGAGGCCTGGGTTAGAATGGGTTCAGAAATAAAAAGGAAATGCTCTTACAAAGTTCGGCCTAGAATTCATTAAAGCCCTTTATTGCTCGGGAGATCAGCGAATTCCCATATCTATCCGTTCGGTAAAGTACCTCACTCAATTTATCGTTTCTGCCCTAACTAGAAATATTGAGGGGCTCTGATATTATATTGTCCGATCTCTCTGATAGATTCTCAATTGGTCAAGCAATATAAGCTTAGCGCACAGCCTCCGAGTCTCCAGTGGCTCCCAGCCTAACTTTCGTTAAATATCTCTCTATGGCTGTCTGTGCGTTTGTAGCAGTTTTTGACAAATCACTCTGATTTTCTTTGTATTTTATTAATTTCACGGACATTCTACGCCGTACACCAAATGCTCATTTTCTGGAAGAAATACTCTCACTGAGCTTGTAACTCTGATGATGTCACTATCTCACGAAAAGTGGACTTCTTATCTACTCCTTTGCCATGTATATATATCTATGTTATATCCTGGGATCTTTTCTGTTCTCCTTATTCCAAAAACAGACTCCTGCATACCTGTACGAATTATTCATCCCCCGCAAAAAAGTTGCTGGAATTTCAACCCGCCTTGTTTCGTACCTTCAAATTCCTCAAGCCCGCACCAATATTTATTTCAAATCTTTTCATCCAACTGCGTCTAGATTCTGGAACTCTCTTCCGCCAAATATAAAGACGTCACAATCACTTCAGTCGTTTAAAAGAAGGCTGTACTCCTATTTGAAGTCTGGGGCTTAATTCAGTCTCCTCAACTCAAAAGAGTTATCATCTTAAAGTTGTGATGTTATCAAAACTCTCTACATAAATGTGTATATGTATGTGTTTGTTCATTACTCTCTAAGTTAAAACTTATATTTTTGTGTTATTAGTATTGAATATTTTATATTCTTTGTATAAATATCTACTACTTGTTAGCCTAGCAATAATCTCCATAATGCCTTATTTTTGTCAAAATGCCTTTTATTAAGAGTGGAACATTTCCTGTATTTTCTATTTTTTGCTCTCATAGGTTTCACCTAGAGCATAATAAAAATATTCTATTCTATATTTTCCACGCGTATTTATTTGTTTACCATAATTATTTGAGCGATTTTTATTTGACAGAAATACACTCACCGAACATTAAGTATACTCTCACTTATGAATTGAAGAGGGAAGTCCATGAAGGGAGGGGAGACCGCCAGAATATTTATTAAGTACTCCATGGAAACCTACGTTAATGGGTAGAGTATTCAACTCATCTTTCGCTTTCATATTTGAAATGAATTCTTTTAATGAATTGCGGTATCGGTTCTGAATGAACGACGTCATTCCGACGCTTTGCTGAGGGCATGGAGTGAAGGAGAGTTCTGTTTTTTTTTCTGTGAAGGAACGGACTCTTCACAGGAGGGGAAGACTGAGAGATATCCTCTGGAAGATTGAGGGGGGGGACGGATGTTTTTTGGCGGAGGGACAACAGCGAATTGAGGCCACCATCGGCCAGCAGTGAACGCACTCCGGAATTAATAGAGCACACTTCTCCCCCACTCCGAAACAAAATCGTAACCGCGGACTTAGATTGTAATCCCGTGAAATGTGAGCCATTCCTCGGAGAATAGGGTCGGCCCGGCAGGACAAACAAGATTTGTACGAGCCCCGTGCGTGAAGAGAATGAGAGACCTCAGGATGAGGTTTATCTCTTTTTCTTTGGAGAGCTGATCGAAAGAGCATGATGAAGTTTCGGAGATTTAAAAAATCGTATAGAAGTTTTAAAAAAATAATTATACATCCAAACTACCATTCTCAGAACACAGAAAAATTTCCGGTACCTCTTATCCTTTTAAAAGACCAAGTGGAAAATCTGTATCTTCTCACCATGTCACGCAAATACAGCTGATTCCTTCGTATAAATTTGCCATCCAGCATTTGTAAGATCTGAGACGGTTTTTTTTCGGTTATGTCCTTTGAATTGTACAAGTTGAGCATTCCATCATAAGAAAGATCTACTCACAGAGGGAAATGTAAACATAGAATTATGGAAAAAGTTTCTCAGAAGTTACTTTTGGAGTAGTATCTTTCTCTACGGAAGTGAGGCATAGGCAATGCCAGCCTCGGAGAAATCGAGAGTGGAATCCTTCGAAGTTAAGAATGACGAGGATCGTATGAATCGACTGAGTTAGTAATGAGGAAGTCCTAAGAAGAGTACGGGAGAAGGAAAGACTCGTGAAATCCTAAATAAGAAGACGGAACGATCTTGTAGGTCACATCTTGAGACAAAATGGCCTGATGAATATAATCGTTGAGGAACAAGTAGATGGCAAGAGCGGAAAGGAAAGGCCTCGAATGCCATAGATGTGACAGGTAAAGACAGGTGTGAAAATATTAGTTTAGAAGAGAATTGAGTGGAGAGCTGCTTCAAACCTATCTCAGGATTGCAGACCAGTGATGATTTTTTAGAGAAGATTCCATAAATAAACAAAGTTGATTTCAGTTTCGCCCAATAATTCTTGTTTGGTCTCTTTAGTGTGCCTTTTATCCATTATCGCACGAAGTACTTGAATACGTTCTAATGTTTTAAAAACTTCACTATAAATAAGTACGTGGAGTACGAGTTTTTCTAGTTACAACCCTCCCCCAACCCCTCTAGCCTTTAAAAGAGGCGTCAAAAAACGAATAAGATGACCTCAGTAAATAAATTAAATACTTTATTTTAATAAAAACTCGTACAAAATTACACTTTTTGAGTCCTAAAAATCGCATTTTAAACATAAAAAATCCCCGGACCCCCCTTTGCCCTGGCCTGTTTCCCATACGCCCCGAAAGGGTCCCGAAATTTCCGGTAAACTCCCCATTTCAAAATCCTGGCTATGCAACTGACGCGGGGCACACCCGAAACACACCACCAACAGCTATTATAACCCGTGAAAGCTTCAAAGAAGAAATATGAAGAATCCTCAATTACAGTTTCGAAATAGTAAGGTGGGCTCCGCGATTGAAAATGTCTCATTCAAGGTACACCAAGTTTCCTTCTCGGCCTCTGTTCAGCCTCATTTCATCCCGACCAGGGTATTCGATGAAGAGAAGTTACGCCGCTTAGGTGACAAGTGGATTAGATAGGCCCGGCCAAGAGGGAGAGGATTAGGAGGGGGATTAGGGACTCCGCAAAAGGTACCGCATGGAGGGGAAGGGATTTAGCCCTTGTGAGGAGTTAGGAGGGAGGTCAGGATAAGGGCGAGACACGATGGAGAAGAAGAGGGGTGGTGAGACGTAAGGGTGTAACAGAATGTGGAAATGAGGGGGCGAGTAAGTGGGGTGGGATGATGAAGTTTTCCACTACAGCGTCGAAGATTTATGTGCAGTCATATGCGAGGGATTCGTGAGATCTTTGGATACGAGTTGTAATGGGGGGAGCTCAAGCGCTGCCACTACAAATTGATGCTCTAGCTCCTAATTATAGAGTATTAAATGTTATCGGCATGTGAAGTTCCCTTTTTGTAGTCTCATTTATGCTCAGAGCCATATATAAGCCAGCAATTAGCAATTTATTTTAAATAGCATTGATAATCATACTGAAGTATTCATTGCACACACTGATTTATTACTTCCTGCAAATGAGTAGCATATTTATTGGATTTTGAAGTCTTGGAGTTGAATTTTTTTCTCTGGCACTTCTTTTTTAAAGCATAATTCTTCCTATCTTCATAAGTTTTCGTTTTGCTGTTTAAGTTAAATAATTAAGTCGTGCCTGTAAATATTTTAAAAAGACGAGGGAGCTTGTCCTTGCTGTTTTTTTTTACCTAAGTAAGAAATTTTCGTCGTACTTTAGCGGGTATATACCTTCTTCTACCAATGGGAATATGACTAGTTGACGCGTTTAGCGGGAGGTGCTTGTACACTATCCTAGTAATTGCTGAAATTTTTTAGGATGCGCGTCATGAGACATTCGACAGGAAGGTACGAGGGACAAATGAATTCCTGACCATATCGTTTCGGCACTGAATCTTTCTTATTTTACTGGTAATTGTTGAATGAGAAAAATATGCGTAATATGAAAGAAACATTGACACACAAACAAAAATAAATAGGAATCTATATCGTCAGCTTGCGTGGCATTAACTTCCTTAGCAAAGATGGCTGTGCTCCCATCTTTGGATATCTTTCTCGCTGATGAAGCCTCGCCAGCAAACAAACTTTTATGCATCCATTTCTTTTGTCTATATTGTGTGTTATTAATGAGGGAATATTATTATTTTCGCCGCGCTTCCTTGTAAGTTGATGACGTGACATTATAATACTTATAATATAGTGAATATAATTGAAAAAGGTATTTTTATATATTTTTACTACAATAATTTGACTCGATATATCACCATCATATCATTTATAAAATAATGAGTGGAGTAGCTACGATCCCTTAGGATAAAAATGTGGTGGCTTCATTGAAGGTCAGGTTGTCGGTAAGAATGGTAAAGGAAGGTCCAGAATATGTTATCTTAGGCAAGTGCTTAGAACGGCGTGTAGAGCTGCATCAAGCCGTTCTTTGACTTCTTATTAGAATAGGGTGGTTTTCTATTATTTTTCTATTAACTCAATCGAAAGATTATTTCTCCTCACACTCTTAGATTTTCGAATGACGATATCTATTTCTCGCGATTATACGAAAAGTGAAAAATTTCAAGCGCGCGAAAACGCGACGGCTAAGTAGGAATGATGGGAAAAGTCCGTGTGACGTATTTCTGGATCCCGCTTTCGCCGTGTGAGGTGACCTTGGGGCGTGGCTCTGAGCGCTGATACGACGCAGGCTGCTAGCAGGTAGCGCTTGGCTTAAATAAGGATTATTATCACCCTATCAAACGAAGGAAACTTTCCGAACTTAAGTAATTTTAATGGGTGATTATTAAGAGATGTTTCTCTGTGCTCTATGCCTCATGCATGCATTGGTAATCTCAGACTCCTATCTACTCGTATAGAAACTAGGTCCCTGTGACGTCACGTGGAGTGGAATCGCATGGTCGCCATCTGGCCTTTTTCAAATGAGGATAAAATTGACCATTGCCATTCGTCTGAACTGGGATTTCTAAAACCAAATAATTTGTATATTATGTATACACTAATGTTGGGTAAGGAATCGCAATCAATGCATTTCGTTTTCTTTGATGAAGGAAACTACCCTATTACTAGAATCTTTGGCTCATTTTCTGACTTCTATTATTATAATTATTTAATAATACTGGTCTAAAATTCTAGCCATTGACGACACTTTAGCTCCCTTCCTTCATTTAGCTTATTGATCAAGCTAATACGTCGATACCGTGGGGTAGTGTAAATACGTACTTAGAATCTGGAGTGGGTTTAGGTGGACGACTTCGTAATCCCTATCTCCTGCGAAAACAGAGAATACCACCCCAAGCATTTATTTCACGAGTTAAATATGCAATGCTCTTAAGTTTTTGTTTATAGTTTTTTTTGGTTGATTTTTCTGAGATCACTTCACCATTCCTCCTCCACTGACATTGCATTTTGTCGCTCCAGTCGTCCTAAATAGTTATGAGCCCCCTACCCCGCTAAGTATCAATGAAGTTCATAATGCCCTAGACCCTCAATTTTGTTCCCTAATCTGTAAACGCTGTAGTAACTTTTTTATTCAAGCAAATAAATCTACTGTATTGAGGAAGCGTGAATATATTTTTACATCCAAATCCCTAGTTGTTTGTATTGTTTATAACCGTTGATACTTATCTGCTTTTCTCGTTCGCTTGCCGTCGAACTCCTAGAAAACCGTGGTGGTTCATGAGTGGAAAATAGATTGTTCTATAGATTATTGTTAAGAAATAATCCACTCCCAAACATGTACATAATTTGAAAAAATCCATTTCTTATAGTATCTTCTAATAATTCCATCCCAGTCACTGTGAGGGGGGTAAAAATCTGATTTATTTTTTGCTTTTTTAAGGTTTTATGCTTAGAACAAAAATGAAGATAATATTTCATATTAATGTAATTGATTTTTATGATTATTAAATGAATATAAACTAAATATTGCTTTTATGGCATGAAGGCATAATTAAGAAAACCTTTTATCTTAGAATGAATGCCCTGGTATTAATCTTGGCATTTTCGCTAAACATCGGATGAGTAATGCGAAGCATTTGCATTTTGCAGTATTCTTAGAAGTGCTCTTAGCTCTTGTTTACTCAACTAGAGTGTTTAGTACCGAGTCGAAGTTTAAAGAGGATATGTTTCATGCTGTTTTATTTCATGCTTTTTCTCAACTTGCTTTGTCTGTTTGTCCATTTCTTCAATGGAATCTTGTACTTGACTTTTAACCCTCTTACTATGGTTGGATCCGCTTGAAATTTTCAGTACAGATTGAAACAAGGTTACAGTGAAATCCTACACTATTCTTAGGATTTCAGAGGCAGCATGAGCCACAAATTTTAGACAACTAACATTTGAAGTTATCGCTCAGCTCCAGGGTGAGTTCTAGTGATTTCATCGTTGAGCATGTCATCTTCATTAGTTCAGCAGATGTCATCTGGCGGAACTGCTTACGAGTCTACTCGGCGAACAGGAGATTATAGGTTTTAATCCTGGATTTGGCAATATTTGTCCGTAATATTTGAAATGTTGTGTACAATTTGACTGTACGCGTGATACATCGTTTTAGGCTTTACTATTACGCGCTATATATGAGTAAGTTTTTAGTAGCCATATGGGCCTCACTTCAATGAAATTTAAAAAAGGTAGCATTAAAATGGGTTATAAAATTTATTTAAAATTCACATTTATATTCTTACTAAAAAGAAGAAAACAAAAAGATAAAAACATATTTTTTCTAAAAACAGTATAAAATGCGCTAAAAAGTTAAGAAAAACAAGCGTTTCATAATTCGGAAAATAAAGGGCGAGTGCCAATCTTTTCCCTCCTATCAGGCTCTTTTACACTCATTTCTTATGGACCTAATCAGCAGTTGTTGGAAAAAGGGTGTTTTTTTAAATCTCTTTTTATTTGTTAATTCTCCCTAATTGCAGATCTAAAGTAGAGCTCGCTTCTCAGTGGTAGTCCCAAATATTTATTGACTTTCTATCATCATCTATTAAGTCCTTGTCAGGCCGCAATAAAGGGGAAAAGATGTTAAATTACTCGAGTTTTCAGTAAAACTGGTATGGAACGGAATTGCTTTGTACATGGTGCACCTCTCAGAGGCACTCTCGATCTAAGTTGAACTGGCTTGAGGAGGAGAGGATAGCTTAGCAGTGGTGTTCCTTGCGGCAATCTCGACTCCCGATCGTACCTACTTGGGTCTCGAGTACTTTGAAGAGAAATGGGCTATTAAGGCATGCAGCAACGGAATAAAATACTGGAAATCGTTGGCAGCGGGCAAGCCTTGGGTGCTTTCGTATTGACCAGTGCTTCAGTTTCCCACCCTTTGTGGCATAGAACCGAGGGAGTGTAAAATTGAGTACCATGTCAAAGGAAATTACTCCTGGAAATTACCAGTTCTACTGTGAGAAATTCAAGCACCAAGCTCCCCACCGCTCAGTCTCGGAATATATTCTTGGAAACAATCAGTGTCTCAGCCGCGCATAGATTTACGGAATACCTGACCGTCTGGATGGCATAGTAATTGACCTTATGAATAGAGCTTCGCTAAATTTATAGCTTGCGCTTTCAAGGACATTACTTAAAAATTTAAACTGTCTTATATCTTAAGATTATTTACTTATATTGCGTTACTGTTGAAGTTAATAGTAATTATTATAACGAAATGTTAATTTAAATCAACAACATTAAGTGCTGAAGTTTATAAATAAGCAAAGGGTTGTCAAGGGTAAGAAAAAGTTGTTGACTATAGTTACCAGAGCAGTTAAATAAATAAGTTAAAAGAGACAACAACATCGTGTTTAATTAAGAAGAATAATTAAGTTTCATTAGTTAAAATCAGGAAAACAGATTGAGTGGGAATGCTTACCGTATTTCATGCCTAGTCATAACACACAAAAAAACAGAGAGACACATAAATCAGAGTGTAGTATTTTTAAGGGCGGTTATTATTTTCTGGAGAATTCTTTGGTAAAAATGGCTATTGCTGTAAATAAAAGAAGATTGTTGAATAATATCCCTCGCAAGAGTGTAAATATAGTCTTTATCATGGCTACAGTTGATCATTATCGTTAGTAAAATTAGAAATTGCAATATTTCTACTGAGTTTTATGATGACACAACGCGTTTCGTCGTTACAAACAACATTATCAAATGTGACAAGTCTTAGGAGTTCCTCCCTTTATATGTCTTGGTGCTTGAATGGAGGGGGAAAGGTGGAGGATGGGCTTTGGGTGACGAGAAGTGGGGATATTGAAGGTTTTAGGGAGAAGGGTCGTTTTTTAGGCTCTCGGAAGAGGAGCAGGGTGTGGGGGGAGGAAAGTAAGGTTCCAGGGTGGGTGAGGGTACCACGCACGCCTTCACTGTCTTATTTCGCGTTGTGGTCGTCCGAATGGAATCCTCGTCCAGATGATCTTCTTCTCCCGGATAGTTGACCCCGTGTCCTTCTTCTATTGCTCTTCTATGGTGTGAATGGGGTAGGTACAGCGTTTGGGTGAGGTTGTGTATAAAGGGTTTGTAGAAATTTAAAAAAAACTTTGGATGCTAACGAATTTTTTCGGGGTCAACTGGAACGGTTGGAAATCTAGGGTCCAAACTCACATGTGTGGAGAAAGGGAGTCGGCAGAGAGTGGCTTTTAACACTTCATGGAAAAAAATGCTATTCTATTTGTGTTTGGATTGCCAAGCAAGCAGTCGGACGCTAACTTGAAGAGATTTGGGACGCCTCCGCGTGAATATAAAAAAAAAATGTCATCATAATAACTCATCAGCGTTCTGTGCGGCAATGTATTTATCCCAGCCAAAAGCTCTGTTCCTGAAATTGTATAACCAGTAAGGGCGAGGGAGAATGAAAAAGATTTTCATTCATCAGGGGAGTGTTCAGATGTTTTAGTTTGTGTATTTCTAAAATTTCAAGGGAGTCTAATTTTTTCCCTTTTGTTTCAGTGTGGAGTATTTCTAAATCGAAATTACAATTATGAACTGTTTCCACAAGATTTTTTGCCACCATTGATCGATCGTCCCCTTTCCTGAAAACTCGTTCGTGTTGTGGAACCCTTATTGTGGAACTACGGCCCGTTTGTCCCACATATGCAGCACTGCATGAACCACAGACTGAGACTTAGTACATCCCACTATTTTTTTAATATTCCCGTTCTGTCTTTTGTATTTGACGGAATTATACCTATGTTAATCGGTGTATAGAACGACACTCTGAATATTTTCCTGCGGAATGAGTTTTACGATCCGGTACGAAAGGGGGTCTAGAAACGGTATTTTACACCATCTGCGTGTATTTTTCTCGTCGGGTAATGCATCGGTAATGCCTCGTTCACATTACGATTGTCGGAGCGATCATCCTAACAATAGTTGGCCGAACTAGCCGTGTGAATGCATGTCCTGACAATAGTTCACGTAGTACCGAACGTTGCCACTTTACGATGGTTAGGCGCTGGGAGACCGGAAACGGAAGCGACAAGAGAAAGACGAAAAGCTCGTGAAGCTCTATTTTTTTCATGGATTTGTCCTAGGAAGGAAGAATATGGGCGGAAGAAAAATTATTCGGTAAATACACGTTGAACACAGTAATATCTTGTCCATACATACTTGTCCACTTAACCTCGTAACATACTTGTCCTCAACAGCTTTGCTAACCGTCAATTTCCCGTTCACTTTAGATGTCAGCAATAGAGGGCAGCACAGGTTTTAACAATCGTCGTGTGAATGCACGATAGTTCCGACAATGGCTGGAACAATCGTAATGTGAATGAGGCATTAGTGTATCGGTATTTTGGCTGGAATAAATACATTGCCGCACAGAACGATAATGAGTGATTACGATGATATTTTTTTATCATATTCACGCGGAGGCGTTCCAAATCTCTTCAAGGTAGCGCCCGACTGCTTGCTTGGCAATCCAACCCGACGATTATGCGGCGACGATTGAATTTGCGTCGACACGTCGCGAGGAGCTACTTTTTCCCTCACATCGAACAAAGAGAATGCGGTGAGTGTGTCCCGAAGATGGGTCGCCGAAGACGAACACGGTCACAATGGCTGCCTTGAATGCGAAGATGAGCCAAGTCGTAATTCTCATGTCCCTTATCTTAATATTCCTCCTTCTCGGGAGGACGGGAGGGGGAGAGAGGCCTTCGAACACCTTGATGCCAGCCGCGACGCCGCTTCCTCCCCTTCTACTAAATTCAGCCCGTCGTTACGACACCGAGAGCGGGGAAATTGAAGGAGGTTGGATGACGGGATGTGAGGACGAACAGCGAGGAGAAAGGCACGGTGGCGGCGGATTATGAGGCGGGGCCGCGGAGGGGGAACAGTTGACGGAGGCTGTGCGCATGAAGGGCGCCGTGACTGGGATATTAGCGAGAGGCAACCTCTCTTGATGCTAGGAGATTGTGTACAGGCCCTGTTGTACTGCATTCATTCAAGAATAACTCATGTACTTGGGACGGAAAGAAAAGATTAGTGCCACCCTCTCTTTCTCTCGTCTGGAAGTGTAGATTACACTGGATAAAACTGAAAGAATTTCATCGAGTGTGGAATTTTTATCATTACTTTCCAATATTTATCCACGGAATGAATTTTCCTTGCTACTCTCGTTAATGTTGGATACAAGAATTACTCATATGCACGGGACGGAAAGAAAAGATAAGTGCCACCCTCTCCTTCTCTCGTCTAGAAGTGTAGATTACACTGGATAAAACTGAAAGACTTTCATCGAGTTTGGAGTTTTTATCATTGCTATCGGGTATTTATCTACGAAATGGATTCATTCCTTGTGTAGCTGAATAAATGCCGGAATAAAGATTAGGCCATTTTATATGATGGAAATAAAATATTTGTGTCAATATCTTTTTTATCATCCTTGAGCGTAGATTACACTGGATAAAATTGAAAGTATTACATTCAGTTTTTAGTTTTTATTATTGCTGTCCGATATATTTAACGGGATTCATCCATCCCCTGCGGACTCTAATAAATGTCGGATAAAAGAATGCCTCATTTCGTGCGATGAAAATAAAAGATCTACGCCTATCTGTCTCTCTCTTTCAACTGAAAGTGTGGATAAATTTGTGCTCATTCTCTGCAGGAAACGTAGATTTTATCGGCAAAAATTGAAGGGTCAAACGCACATTGTAAGGGAGATTTCCTTTTAATTAAAATTGCGAGGCGCACTGGTCTTTTGCGTACTTCATTCGTACAAAAATATGTCTTGTTTTGGCGATAAAAAATATTAGTGCAATAAACGCACTCTTGCTGGAAGAGTAATTTATATTGGAAACAATAAAAGAGATGCTATTGAGAGAAAAACCAAATTGCCATTTTCTTTGCACCAAAGCCAATTACAAACGCACGTCTTGCGTACAATATACAATCTTTCAGGATTTTTTTTTATTTATTACCATAATGTGAGTGGTAAAACAATTGGCTGATAGAGTAGATCACATGTCCTAAGACAGATATAATTATAGCAATCGTTATTTTCTTTGTGTGGGCTAACTGTAGCAAATCGTAGTCTCCAGCTGAATACGAAATGCAATTCCAAACTTTTTCTATCCTTTTTTTTACAAATTGGGTCTTAGAGATATATCTACTCTCAGCGCCATATAGATAAATGTAGATATTTATCCGTATCAATAAATTTAGTCACTTATATTGTCCTGCCGCTCCAACGAATTCTAGATCAGTCTCATCGTCATTGGTATTCATCAGTGTCGTCTTCGGTTGGTATTTCATTGGGTACCTCTTTCAATAATCTTTCATTACTATGATTTATGTATCCTTCATTACGAGGATTGTAGAGCGTTCAAAAATTGCAAAAACTTTCCTAATTAATTGTTTATTTTCGTTAGAATGAAAATTGATCAAAAATAAACAGTGGCTGTCACTATGCTTAAAACTCTTTATGAAATACATCATTTTTCTTTTTCAGTCACCCGATCCATCCAATGTTGTTGCATGTCAATGGCAAGGCACGGAATGAAAGGATTATTATGCAACAACGTCGAATTCTTGATTTTTAAGACGATTTAACTGGGATCAATTATGGTCTCCTTTGTGTTTGGAAGGTATATGGTAATTGGAGAAGCCCCTATGAAAAAATTGTATAAACCTGTTTTAAAATTTTATACAATTGCCATGGCAATGTATAAGATTGTTTAAAATTTTGAAACAGGTTTATATAATTTTTTCATAGGGGAGGCGACCGACAGCTTAGGTCATTTGCACCATGAGGGAGGGGTAGTGTAGAGAGAGACCCGGCGTCGGCATTTGGCTGCTCTTAACGAAAGACGCCAAGGGGACCACGGCTTTACGTCCCATCCGACGGACGGAGTGTTGCGCTTGAAACGTTCTCCACACAGCATTCAAGCAGGGATCGGGCACTCTCTGAAAATTCTCTGCCACCGTCGGGATTTGAACCCGAGCCCATGGGGTGGAAAGCTAACACACCAGCCACCACACCAACCCGATCCCCTTGTGTTTGGAAATTAACATTCGTCAAAACTAACCCACGAACTGGCCTTATCCATATATGTTAGCTGACAGCTTTCGTGATCTGGCACTGAAGACGTATCCGTGATCAAACTTAGAAGTTAGGCCTTCAAAATTTCAAGCGAGCGTGTTCCTATCTCTCTTCCTCAATTCCACACATTCCGACGGAATGGATAAAATTAGCGCATTACTGAATGTATCTTATCGCCCAGAAACCTGGAAATTAGTTTTTAATATATAATTTCACATTTACCCTGTACTATTTATACACATGATGTATGCAAGACTCCACGAGGAAATAAATCGAATTCCACAGTTTTCTTACTGACGTAATTAATATAAGATACTTCCATTGCATCATAAACTGATCACCAATTTAGTATTCATGAACGCCATTAAATATTTTCATTTTTTCGCCTCGGTTGGATGCAGTAACGAGTGTTTCACTCCACGCTATGATGATTAAATAACTACATCGCCATGCAGAAGGTTGATAAGCAATTATGGTGATTTCTTTTATCGGTATGTTCCCATGATATTCCCAATAGTTCATGATGTGATTTATATTACTGGGGTTATTCATCTATATTGATGCGGTTGCAACCACTCGCACATTTTATAAAGTGCTAGTAGCGGATTCGCCTTTAAATCTAAGAAACTTGGAAGGATATTTGTCGGAACTGTCTCATACACTCTGAATTTTTTGTAATTGCTTTCTTTATCTTGATATAGTGCCATTTCCCACGTATCTACAGTGGATTGCATGTTTTTTTTTATCGGAATAGTGAATTTTTATTTTAAAATTCCATATAGCTGGGTTGTATTATTTTTCCACTCGTAATGCGTAATACTCCACGAAAGAAATATTATGAATACCCCAGTTTCCTTACTGAAGTGATCAATTTTTGATCCTTCCACAACGTCATACGGTGATGATAGTTTTAGTATTCATTTTTGCGATTCTCTGTCTTCAAGATAGAATGCTGCTGCTGGTTATGAAGATATTTCCCCTCGATATTTCCATTAGGTTATGGTATGATTTATACTGCAAGGGGCATTTGCCTAAAGTGTTGTTTGCCCTATGCTTTAAATTCGATAAAATTATCGTTAAATATTTATTAAAATTATCGTTAAATGTTTTTATCGAGGCCCCTATTGACTTCTTCATACTTCTATTAGCTTATGATATGATTAATATAGTATGGTTTACTTGTCTAAAGTGTTGTGGTTGCCATATCTCCATATGCTTTAAATTTCTGTACATTTACCGTTAAATCTCTTATTGATCCTTGTCTGAGCTGTGGCATACACGCTGACTTTTTTTCGAAATCGTTCCGTCTTTCGTGAGCGTCATGCCTCACGCATCTGCAGCGGGTTGCAGGTAACGAGTCTGGAGAGCCCAGGGCTCGAGATGAAGGCGAATTAGGGTTCGTCTAGCCGCGGAGGGGCGGGGGGGGAGATGGAGGCGGTGGCTGATGGGAAGTGGGATGAAGGCCGAGCGAAGAAAGAGGGGCGGGAGGCCGTTGGGGGAGAATACAATTTGGACCAAAACATTTATAGACTCAATAGCCGCCCGTGGCATGTTTCCCCGTCGCCTTCGCTGGCAATATTCCCGCCTTCCCCTTCACCCCACTCCGACCCACTGTCACCCTCCCACTCCACCCGTCCCTCCCCCCCACCCCTTTCCTCCCTTAAGCTTTGTCACATCTCACTTCCCCAATCCAGAGAGGTGGCCTGGATATCTCTTTCCCCTTCCCCGTCTCGGAAACGGAGCAAAATGTGTTCCATTTCAAGTGCACAGTCTCCCCCCACTGTACGTATCATAAAACTCAATTAGTGCGTATTTGGCCCGAGGATTTGGTCAAAAGACTGGCTCCGGGGAGGTCGCAAACAAGCCCGATTACCACGCGAAAATTCACATAACTTCGAGTTATGTTTTGTCGCTCGGTTACTAAGAAAGGTTTTCGTCCTCTTTGAGTGTGACCGCAAGACAACGAACTCTGCTGTTAGCTCGCATTCTCCGGGTCTTATTGTTGGCTTGGCGAAGGGAAGGAGTAGTGTTGGGCGGCGGTACTTACAACGAAGGCGAACTGGTCGTGTGAATTTCTTACGGGGATTTCGGGGATTAAAAATCTCCAGGAGTTATATCTCTGGTGAAGGAGGAAAATGCTATACTACCCCTTCCAGAAATAAAAAAACTGCGTGTCTCGGTGTTACCCATGGAATATATTTTATTTATTTAAGCTGAAACGTTTCTGCGTTTTTCGAAAGCTTATGGTCGGATTTCCTTCAATGCTTGTCCATATTCGAAACTTGATCGATTTGTGGCTATCAATTTATTTTCCTAAGCATACAGAATATGCAGGTAGACTCATTAAAGGCAATAAAAGTAAAAAGACTATAAATTGACGTTTTAGGAATTAAAAAATGAAAGTAAGAATAATTTCAACTTTTGGAGATTTGGAGGAATTTTGCTTGCTATTCCGTTTGTCCTATTGAGCACAGATACACTGCCCTTGTTATTAAGACCGTTATGTTTGCTTTATTTTCAATGCATATGTTAAGTGCAAAATACAAAATTTGTCACCGTAAGATCATCGATAGGTACGCAATTAAACGTCGTGAGATTGAGTCTGTGAGACTAGTAATATCTTAAAAGAAATGTCTAAAATTACACAGCAGGATAATTATAAACGTAATATGAAGTAAATGCGTTGTGATAGGTGTTCGAAGCAGGCAAAAGAATGCCTGGAACGTTGCCTACTGTAGCACCAGTCCGCTGCAATTAGTTGGTGACCGTTACGAATGAGGATCTTGCCTCTGTACTGAAGCTCAGTGGAGGCCTGATATCTAACGTATCATTCGCCAGTTGACTCTACATTGAAGCATATTGGATGGATCATAAAATTCTGCCTATAGGAGCCGCCAATAATAGTTGAAGTTAGGAATAATGGGATGAAATATATGTGCGCATTGTCCGTTACGGAAATATTGTGCGTGAGCTGGCAGCGCTGCCAATAGCAGCTAAGTCAGCGGCAGGCAATCGATTTTTTACATTATAATTGCATCATTATTTAGGATACACACTGATTTCGGCCTCGTTGGCACCGGGGTAACGTCCCAGTCTACCTACCTAAGGGCCGTAGATTTGCATCCCGCCTGAGTGGGTATGCCACCATCTACGGCTTGGATGTATGTGATTGGCAAATAAGTTAAGGTAGTTAGGTAAAAGTGACAAGAATTTAATGAAACTTCGGTCACATATTCTTTACAAGGCGCACTTTCAATGATCCAAAGAAAAAGGATGGTGGTATTACCACCCAGGCGGGATGCGAACCTGCGCCCCTTAGGTTGGTAGACAGGGACGTTACCCCGGTGCCAACGAGGCCGAATTAACTGCGTATCCTAGATTATGATGCAATCATTACGTAAAAATCAATTGACTGCCATTTACTTCGCTACTATTGGCAGCGCTACCAGCTCACGCACAGTGATTCCCTGACGTACAATTTGCACACATATTTCCTCCCATTATTCCTAACTTCAACTATTATTGGTTGATGAATTTGATGAGACTTCGGTCACATATTCTTTAAAAGGCGCACTTTCAATGATCTAAAGTAAAAGGGATTCCCATATGAAGTTTTGGGAAAATTTGACGGTAAAATTAGGATTATTATACATGGGCTTTTATGGAGAAATACGTTTTTTATAGTTTTTGACTAATGTAAGTAACATTTAAAAAATAATTTTTGACGTTTGCATTGTGCTGAGCTGCAAAATTGCACTCATATTTCATTCATAACTATGTTTTCTTTTGCTTAATTTAGTTTGGCTACTTTTTTGCGTAAATAACAGATAGCCCGATATGAGTTGAGCCGATCACATGACTTGAGCGGCTTTAACCGCTTCCGATTTCTGCTAACAGATTCCGCACTAACTACCATAATTGTTAGAAAGGACTATCTACTCATAAATTCGCTTGCAATACAGACAACATTTTTATTGTATATTATTATTATGTTTCCTCTCAATGCTTTTTGCATTGGGAGAAAATATTATGTTATCCTAGTATTTGTAAGAGCTGACGATTTCGCCCGCAGTGGCGAAGCGGGGACTTGGAACGCGCGGTAATGTGCATTCGTGTAGATTGGTCGGAAGCTCTCGTAAAGAAAGAGATATTGATGAACATCCCTCCTTTCTTTCTGCCATCTCCTCTGCCCCCCAACCCAGCAGAAGGCTCCCGCTCGGTTGATGGACGCCCGCAATGAGATGACAGCGGGAGAGATAGCGGAGGAGTGGGGGGCCTCTCATCTCCTCCCCTGCCTTCCCTCTCCTCAACTGCCGTATCTCCGATCCCATCGCATTAAGGATCTCTTTCTCCGTTCCACGCGCCTCCTGAATGTGGGCCACCCTCATTCCAACATATGCTCTCCGTTAAGTTCCTCTCCATTAAAAGTGTGGCAAATTAAGGTAGGTCGTCCATCATCTATCATGTGCAGTACATTAAATTAAAAAATTAACCTTCCCTGCTCCGAATAGGGTGGTTTTCTATTATTTTTTTTTGTTGCCTTAATTGAAAGATTATTACTCCTGGAGTACGTATTTGACGCTTTTAGATTTTTAAATGACGATATCTATTTTTCGCGATTAACTGAAAAAAGAAAATTTTCAAGCGCGCGAAAACGCGACGGCTAAGTATGAATGCCGGGAAAACCCCGTGTGACGTCGTTCTGGTTCCCGCTGCCGCCAAGTGAGGTGACCTTGGGGCGAGGCTTTGAGCGCTGATACGACGCAGGAAGCTAGCAGTTAGCGCTTGGCTTAAATATGGATTATTACTACCTAATCAAACGAAGAACCTTCTGAACTTCTGAACAAGAAGAACTTTCCGACCTTAGACAATTTTAATTAGTGATTATTAAGACATGTTTCCCTGAGCTCTGTGCCTCATGCATGCATTGGTAATCTCAGACGATGTAAATCTCCTGACTACTCGTATAGAAACTAGGTCCCTGTGACGTCACGTGGAGTGGAATCGCATGGGCGCAAATCTGGCCTTTTTCAAATGCAGTTAAAATTGACCATTGCCATTCGTCTAAACTGGGATTTCTAAAACCAAATAATTTGTATATTATGAATACACTAATGGTGGGTAACGAATCGCAATCAATGCATTTCGTATTCTTTGATGGAGGAAACTGCCCTATTACGAAATTTAGATTTTACCACACTTGAATTCATAGGGTGCTAGATTAATTTTTTTCACCATAATTATAATTCACTGAGTAATACCAGGATGATCTATCGCCCCCACACTTTCGGTAGGATGCTATGATACCCTTAAGCTGTGACGTGAGAACAGCAGAGGCCTATAGTTTCACATTCTGAAATAAGTCTGGTAAATATCGCTAGATTTAATCATGGTCTGAAAGAAAAGTTAAAATCGTTTCAAATTTACTAACTTAAGTATTTTTTTTTTGCTCCAAATAATTCCTCCTTAATGCACAACTAAATTAATATTTATATATGTAACTGATATTGTTTGAATATTTCAGGAAGTTGATATCAAAAACGGGTCCTCCATTAGCAAGCATTCTTTTCTAGAATCACTCTCATAAAATGGATAGATAGATATTACTCTTAAGAAAGGAATTTTATGGAAAGCTCTTTACCTTTCCTCTCTTCCCGACAAATACTGAATTTAAAACACCCTTTGATATCCATTAAGCTCGTTTTTGCTAAATCTCTGGTACAATACGTCATGCTAAAATGTACCTTTCTGGCCCTTAAAAACAAATGCTACGTTTCATCACCTTCGGATTCCAGGGTTAAATATCTGTTATTGATAAGAGTAATATCTATTCAACTTATTTATAAAACGCTATCCCTCAACTACTAATTGATGATCATTAAATGGATCATTCTGGCTGGAGTATTTCGAAATGGCGATTCCTCTTTGGCTCCCAAACCACACCTTTAGTGAAACATGTGCGTTGTTCATGAGGAGTTGGCTCGCTAAGGACATTCTAAAGTAAAATGGATTTTTCAGTTAATTTGCCACTATCAGATGGAACTTATTAAAATTATTTATACAGGTGTGTCATAATTTAAAATATATACCGTTTCTTCGCCACTGGCTCCCGTAATGTCCTTCGCAACTTTATTTTATTACAGTTTTATGTTATTTTAATATTGTATTACGAAATGCATAACGTAATTATCCCACGTTTCAACGTACTTTACTTTGGGTAATTCTAAATAAAAGTTTTGGAGGTATTGTGCTATATTGTCCTGTTTTCTTTACAGGAAATCTCATCCCTTCAATCCATCATTTTACCATAAAATCAATATATATGTGATGAAAAGTCATATCTATACGTACCCTATTGCTTGTCCCTTCAATTTCATGCTGAAGTTTGCTGTAATCATTTCTGTCAAATGTTTTTTCATACATGTAAAAAAAAACTTTGAATCCTTCTTCGTTTAGTTGAAGACTGATCTTTGAGCGTATCTATAAATTTAGCGCCGTTTCGTCGCCAATTACAAATCTATCTTTGTCTCCATACGCACATTATTCAAACGTTCCTGAGGCATATTCCCTAATTTATCTTCACTACGCTACGATAGGTCGTTTCAGCTGTCTCTTGGTGGGAGTAATCACTGCATGCCAATGAAAAGTAATCGGTATTCCACTTTCCGTATTCGTAGAATTCGACCTGTATTTAAACCTCATAATTGGAGCTTTCAGCCTCGTATATTTAAGTTCATTTGAATAACTGATGGTTCTTTTGCAATTTTGAAACCCCTATGGAACAATTATTTTGCTCAAAATCAATTATATTTCAAATTGAATGTGCAAATTTTTTGTCGTATCATCCTTCCTTTAAATGCATGGAATAATAGCGAATCTCTTACCGCCGATTAAATTCGATAACTAATAAGAGTTACATATTTTCCAAAATTCCACATTTTAAAATTATCTAACATTATTTATTTTGGAGCAATAACTGTCATACCTATGTAAAAACATTTCAGTATTGAATTAAACACCTGATTTTTTTGTATTTCGCGTTCAAAGATAATCGAAAAATAGGGTGTGTTTTACTTTCAAAGGTAGCTAGAATTTATGAGGTGCTTCTACCACTAGATTTACCTTTTTTACTCTAGATTTTTTTATATTTGAAACAAATAGATAGAATATACCTTTCTTGCAGAGTGGATGTTAGGTATTTAAATAAACATTGTGTCGTTGATTAATTTTGTGGTTGGACAAGTGTGAATACTGAAAAGATGTGAATTCCGTATTCAATAGACGTTAGAGATATGTGAGTCTCTGCATTCCATGTATTATCGATACGCGGCTTAACTCAGCTCACGCCAATTTCTTTCAAATGCGGCATAGTTGGTGACCCTATTAAATGATATACACCAGTTTATAAGTTTATAGAGTTTTAACACTTGGCAAGAAAGTTGCAGCGGGTAAATTATTTAATTGCCTAAGGCGTTAAAGCTACCATTTCAACGACGCAGATATAATATATATTGACGGTTGCCCGTAATAATTATACAGTCCTATATGTCGAATGATACTTATAACAGCCACGACATATTTACATGTTTTTACGTGTGACCCGCAGTTCACCAAACTTGGAAAATTTTGTTGAATTTTAGCACGTGTACGCATGGAAAAATGTAGTTTACCACATTTTAGCATAGATAAATAATAATAAATATACTTAATCTATATTGTGAGTTTCTTGTTTTTTTGTGAGCAACAAAAATTTTGCATTTTTTCATTACTTACCTAGGCCACTTTATGTATCGAATTTGAGAGTAATCGGAGAGGATTGGATCGGAAATATTTTTTTCTTGCGTCGATTTGACGTGGCCCGCACTTACGTCATCTGCAGCATTTGACCCATTTCAGTCAAGTATTGTTGCGTCAAAAGCAGGCCGAAACTCAGGCGTTTTATCCTCTCTGTGTAAGGTTCTGGGAGATGGCTCCCGTCTGGGTTGATTCTTTTGATTGGAGTCAGACTCCACCCTAAAGGGAATGCCCCCCTTTCTTCATTCCCTCCCATTCGGTCCATTCCCAATCATTCTTTCATCCTTTTCTCATTATCTGACTCTTTATTTGCCCCAATTTCTGTCCCAACTCCCTTCCATCCGTCCTAGCATGTTCCAAGCTGCAAGAATTCTTCGATTGGTCTCATCCTTTCTCTCATTATACCTATTGACCTACTAATCGGGGTGATATAACTTAAATAATTATAACTTAAACAAATCGGGCTGTTTCAGAGTTAATTATGCTAACGTTTTCATTCTAGAATCAGTAGTAAATTAGAGTTTCTCATGTCATGTTTTAATTACATCCCAGAATTCGGTTACATAGATTATGGGGATTCACGTATTGAAAGTTTTCGAGATGGGTCATCAGTGTAATGTAACCAGGGAAATGTGCATTTATCATTAAGTGGACTATGATTCTGCTATCTTATTATATGATGAATGTATGCACGTTTACTTATCAAATAGTCCAGGCAATTTTTTTTAACCGTTAGACTACTAAGCAATACGACTTCATCCATCATGGTAGTCTTCTGGGTACATGCATATAAAAATGAATAAATTGAAAATTTTAAATTTCGCTTCCCTCCTCTCCTGTGACCCCAATTTATCTTAACGGGGCCTATAGGTTCTTGTGTCATTTTAAACACAAAAAGCCTGGTTCATGACCTTTCAGGGCTCTAATTAATCATGTAACAGTGGACAGCCATCACGAAATATTATACTTTATGCACCCCACAGCAGTTTGTGCTATTACTTCACCACTCATATGCATGAAGGTACCGCATATGTGTAGTTTTTTTTCTTTTGAGCATTCCAATGGGAATCATGACTAGAATATTTTTTTCTTAATGTGAGAATATTTCCTAAGATCCCGTTACGGAGTTTTATTATTTCCTTTGAATTTTTAAGCCTAATTTAGAACTCTTTCAATTCAACCCTTAGTTTCACGAATTTCTCATTGGTTTTCGGTGCTCTAATTTTTCACTATCATTAACGAGTAAATACTATTTTTATGGATTCTACTTTTTTGGCTTTTTTTCTTAAAGCATTTACGCTGTATATAATCAGCTAAAATCATTAAAAGAGGTCGTCTATCGTACGTACATTTGGCTAATGGTTCCAGAAATACTATGCATTATCTAGTCTTTTTTTACTATGAACAATATCTAATTTTTACTGTGATTTTTATTCCTCTGTAAGTCACGTTATGCACTATCTACCTTTTGAATTTCTCTGAAAGAATAATAAGTATAATTATAGCACTTGGGTCGTTATTTAACTCTGATTGACAAATCTTTAGAGTGATTTAAATGAGCATTACCGCGACTAAGATGGCATTCAGCCACAAGACCTACGATTTTTTCTGCCGAAATAAGAATATACATTGAAAAATAGGGTTTAAACTCTTACAACAGATTGTTTGTTCTATTTTTATTGGAGCGTAATACCAAGTTAAAGTAAAACTTGGACAGTTAAATGGCATTTTGCAAAAAAATGATATGATCTCTGAACAGTTTGGGTGGTTTAAAGACTAGAGCAACCTTAAGTGCGGAATTCAATGATGGTGAAATACTTTCATTCACAATCACAACATTTGCACGTATAGTTTTTATAAGCAGCCCATGGTTCTTTAATTAAGACATGAGGCTCAAATCCTTTTGGCTCTTTCTGCAAAGTTTTATTTTCCTGAAAAATATAACACATAAAATACATCTCTGAATCATAAATGTAATTTTTTCATATTTCGTTCAATAGGTCAATTAGTTCAATAGTTCCTAGTTCCTAAATCAATAGTTCAATAGGTCCTAGAAATGCTGTTCAATCATTATTTGAACCATTCATAGAAAATTTCCCAAGTTCATAAAAAACACGTCATACGATATTGGATGACAGATAAAGTAAACATTGGATACAGCTGAAATTTTATCATACTTCAGGGGCATGTTAACCAATATTTAAAAAAAAACTTTTGACAGTGGATACTCTTTTAACCCGCGAAAATATTTGATTTCCTGTTATTTCCTGAACGAACCTCGTATATTTCTGCGTGAGAATGGAATCAATAGCGAAATAAGGGCCTAATATTTGCGCCCAAAATGCCGTTTTGCCTCAACTTCCATTCCATTTAAACTTCGCCGAACCAAATTCGAAGAAACTTTGCGTGGAAGCTTTCCCACTGAAGGCACTTAGACTTTAAAGTTCCGAACACAGAGGAATTGGGAGCGAATCTCTGAATCATATATTATTCGCGATTTGGAAGTTTGCGTCATCCTTTTCCTTCCTCATCATCCGGCTATCATTCAGGCCTCCTTGAGACGTGCATGCAGATATTTTTTGTCGGTGGATGAATATTTTATACATATAATTAGAGGTATTTCCAAAATCTGATTTCCTAAGTGTATGGGAAAGTTCGTTAAATACTGCAGCTAGATGAAAGCCTCTTCATATAAATTCAGGCTACACATTTCCCTTTCTCATTTTTTATTTATGACAATGGATTATTATTTATTTCTGCCTGTTTTTTGTCTTCTGAAACTGTTTTCTAATTATTTTAACGAGATAAGTGGGTAATCGACGTTTTGGTGTGGTTCTCGACTTTATGTAAACTCGAATTCTAAACTAACTACTGAAAACCACGAATGAAGTGCTTTGTTCAAACCGGCGACTTATTATTATCTAATAAGCACTTAGTATCCCAAAGGATCCAGGTCATAAAACTCATTATATTTCGGCGGATAGACCTTCAACTTTTGTTAATTACATCGTATGACGTCAAAGGAATAAATCAAGTGGGTGTTTAATGAATCCAATTATATGCATGAATGGTGGTGCACAAAGGCCAAGTATTCGCAGAGTTAGAAGCGAGTGGGAGCCAAGAGTACGTTGAAAGATGTTTAAGCCGCAGTTGTTAGGTAATGCTTGCTTATTAACATCACGCATATCCCGGCATTCTGGCTAGCTGCTCTGGGAAATAAAGTCTACTAATTTACATCTTACAGAGAATATCAATAGAACTTAAAATATTGCATAGCTTCATCATTGAAATAGGCTAACGAGCTCAATGATTTATCAAGATAGAAATTCTGCAGGAGGGCGAGATTACTCCGAAACGAGCATTGCTTCCATCAGAATCGCATTACAAAAATGATGAATACGTAGAATCAACGCTATATATAATTCTCACTGCGAATCGATGCCTTTGATTCTTATATTTGTGGACAGAGGCAATAGTCGTCGGTCGGGTTCCTGAAATATTTCTTCTTTCAAAATCATTTCCTTCCGAAAGATTTTATTTAATATAATTAAATAAATTAGAAAACGTTATATGATATTTAAATGAAAGATCATTTCTCAATATAGTTTGAATAAAAAATTCTGTAAGTAAATGTTGCCTTTGATCAACAAAATTTTAATTCACCACCATTGTGAATCAAGATTAGCTTTCAGGAATAGTTTACAACCCGTATCCAAACCATTTTCCCACGATAATGATCTAGGGTTGGTGGAGGTAAAGTTTTTTTCCCACCAATGCGCTTCTTACCGCATCAGTAGTCACTAAACATTACCTGTTATAAATAATTTAATTATTCATTGTTTACAAATGATAATTCAAGTAAATAAGAGAAATCAGGAGTGCCATTCTATGCCATATGAACCCTATATAGACGTCCTAAACAATATTTCATACGATTCTAATTCTAAGTTCTAGTCTGCAATGAATCTTTTCTCTAAGGGACTAAAACAGGCTCCATTGTTCCTCCAGTTTCCTCGAAATTCAAGGCTAATTCTCCATTATGTTCCGCCATTCTTTCACAATATGACCCACAAAAGCACTTAATATTTGTAGTATCCTGCGTAACATTGGGATATTTCTTTTGTGCATGCGTTGTTTTAATCTGCTGCTTCTGTTCGTAATAATTTTAATACTCGTAAATGTGCCCAGGTCTTGTTTATTTTTCTTCTCTTAAAACTACGGATACTTTTCTCTATTTTGTATTCACGCCACGAATTTTAACATACGATTCCCCGCCTTTTCTTTGAGGACCTTTTGTGCCCGAAACGATGTGATAAACCACTCTATCCTTCCGTTAAGACAATGCACTCTAGATACGCGCTTCTGACATTACCCCCTAAACATTTATCACCGCGAGGGTTTTGCCAACTCTTCTGATAACACTCCCTCTTTGCTCCTCCCTTTCGTTCTTCTTCTCCCTTTCATTCCTGCGTGCCTCCACGCTCCAAAAGTTTTCCATTTCGCGCTGAACAGTCTCTCTGCGTTTCCTATTCCTGTCCTACCCTCCTTTCCTTCTGCTACAGAACCCCGCCCACTCCTTCCCCAAAACTAAAAACACCTCTCTGAATGATTCTGTCCGGGTCCTCGCTTCTCATTCCCTCGCAGCTCTATTCTTCCGGGCACAGCGGTCTTGACCTCCTTAATCCTATTTTTTATGTAGTATTCTACCGATTAAGGTATGTTTCCGTGGAGTACTTAAGGAGTGACTTGGGAGCCTCCCTTTCCTTCCAGCGCTGCCTTCTTCAATTCACTGTAACGCCTACTCCCTTTCAATCTTCTATATTATTTCTACTGTATAGATACCTTTTTCTCAACTTAAACGCAACCAAACTCTACAAATGAGGTACCAAAATGCACAGAATTTATCAGAGAACATGCGACGGCATATCTTACTTCCTAAATATTGGTATTGTTTCCTAAAATTGGTTTTTAAATAATTAAAAAAAAAACAAAAAAAAAACAAAAAACTGTAAATATTCCTGACGTTAACAGCGTGAGATTTTTCTCCATATAAACTAGTAATAAGCGGAAAAATCACAGTCACATGGCTTCCCTATAGTTTGGAGGTACTTGGAAATATTTTCCTCAAAAGAAGAAAAAAATATATACGTAAATATCAGTCAGAATAAAAACTGAATTCACCACATAGTTTGAGTTAATAGCTGACTAAAATTTTGAGAACGTAATATAATTTTTCATCGTGTAGTAGGTTTTATAAAGAGATGGACGTAAATTATGCGGTATTAGCTCGGTGATATGCTACTTACCAAAGATATTTTTACACTTTCTTATATTAAATCTTGTCCTTAAATATAAATCATCCATTGATTTGACGGATATAAAAAATATCTAAATTTTGCCGACGGCGATAGGTTGTATGGGTTGTTCATAGTGATTGAAAAGGTGACAATGAAAGCTTTACGCTAAAATTCTCATCATCTACACTTGTCACTGGTGAACAATCTTCTATATTATTTCTACTGCATAGATACCTTTTTCTCAACTTATACGCAACCAAACTCTACAAATGAGGTGCCAAAATGCACAGAATTTATCAAAGAACATGCGACGGCATATCTTACTTCCTAAATAATGATACTGTTTCCTAAAATTGGTTTTTAAATAATTTAAAAAAAAAACAAAAAAAAACAAAAACCGGTAAATATTCCTGACGTTAACGGCGCACAAACTGATACATTTGTTCATTTGCAACAATATCTCGCATTCTTTAAATAACTTTTATCAAAATGCGGTTGATTCCACATTCAAGTCTCCTGTTGATACGTAAGTATGAGTCATCATGTGCGTTTAACAGAGGAAAGTGTAATTACTTCCAATGTTGTGTTTAAAGAGGTCCTCTGGCCTCAATTTGTACATAAGACCCTGCCTTTTTTTCTACATTTTAAAATTAGAAACGCGCCTATCCCTCTGTAGACCAGCATTGAAAAGAGCGGGGGAAGCCCACTGGGAGCGGGCGCAGCACGCTCGTCCATCCAAAAATCCTATTATTTTCCTTCCCCTCCCTCGTTTCCCTAACATTCTACCCTCTATCACCGTTTTCAACGTCCCCTTCCCGCTAAGTACTCACTCCATCCATACCTTCTGTCTACTCCGTATCTCATCTTATGGCTGCCTCTCCTCGCCAACCATATCCAGCACTTCGTCGTTCCTTTTCCTCTCCGTCCATTTCACCTTCTCCATTCTTCTCCATACCTACATAGTGTATTGTATACAATACATCGACGCTCGAAATGTTCACCGCTTTGCTAAGTGAAATGCCGTTATTGTAACTATTTCAGCCCATCCGGTCAGATGAAAGTATCATACAGAAGCATGATTAACAGAAATCGTTTATGTTGTTTGTTAACATCTAATAAACCAGAATAAATATCGAGGCGTTATCCGGACTGAAGAGGCTAAGAGGATGTATTTTTCCCGCTTTATAGGTCATTTTTGGTTAAAACTTACTCATTCAAACTTCAAGTTATAATATGTTTAACAAGTCTTCACTTCGTGGAATTTATTAATGTTAAAAATTATGTATTCGTATTCTAATCCAACATTTAATGTTTTTACCACATATTTCGCCGCTAAGTGCCAACATCAACTGCATTAAAATTCTTTTAATGCATTATATTGTTGTTTCACATCAACAGCATTACATTCTTGTTTGTTTTTGTTATATTATTGAGTTAATTAGTTACTTATGATTTTTTAAATTAATAACTATTACCAAGTGAATATTATTTGTATAAGTTATTTTCACTTTTATTTACTTCTAAAAATCATACGTAACTAGCTTCACACAATAATGTGGCCAAACAAAGAATAATTTTAGTTATTTAAATTTATCTTATGATGTAATCAAATATCTGAACGAAAACTAATTTTAAATCCTAATCCTCATGCATTAATAGAAGAAGAGATTTTTTAGGCATCATGCCTTACTTTACAGTGGATTACTGTGCTCCATAATGTCTTCATAATTGTCAAGATGCCTAATATAAAATTTTCCGTGCAACATTCGTGCAAATAATTGTGAGGCCATATTTATACTGCTGAATGACAATTATTTAAATTACCGAATGCGAATATTTTTTGGAATCTATTCAAAAGGATAAGTGATTGTACCAACCGATGCTTTATGGAATTCCATTATCACCGAAAATTAATTGGACTTTTCAAAATCCTCCTTAGCAGTAAAAATTTAATACGCCAAACATAGACGCGTATGTTATAAATAAAATGGAAAACCCTCATTAACTCCACTTATAAAGTTTTCATGGGAAATATCCAATAATGGGAGTTGTTTATGTTTTGGGGACGAAAGAGAACACGGAAGTTCATATAATTTTTTTGTACTGAAAAAGACGAAAAGGAAATAAGCAAAACTGTAAGTAGTGATAAGTTAGTTAATTCTATCGCTAGAATACGATAACATGTGTCAACAGTCAGCTACGTGTTCACCCCTGATGATGATGCAGTGCGGTGAAACATGTTGGCAGTAGTAAATTATTACTATTGAGAGTAATTTTGCAAATTTTTGGTGATTAAAATGGAAATTTCTCAAGTTTATGAAAGAGGAAAGGTGCCTTAGTTGAAATTCCCGTGTGCATTCTTGAAGTTCCTTACTTTCGATGAGAATTCAGTGATAAAGCGAATTGACGCACCGACTTAAGTCTCCCTTAAAGCTTTCGCGTGTGTGATTGGGTGGCCCCAAACTTTCCCCAAAAAATAATTACCAGTGGCGGTCGGGAGACATCGGGAAAGAAAGGTTGACGAAGAACATTAACCGAAGATTTTTTTACAATGATACACTTTGCTAGGTATATTTACTATATTAGCTAAAATGTATGAAGATACGTCTCTTTCGGGTAATACACCGCGTGGGTCCATTGTTCTCGGACGACAGTTTCGCCGGCGTTACAGTCGGCTTCTTCAGGTCAGTGAAGTGATGTTTTTGTTAGTTTTTGAAGTTAATAAAGTTAAGTTAGCAAGGTTAATCTTCAATGCGTTCTCGGCCTTCCAAAAATGATTTGTAACAGCAGAAAACTTGTGCTCTTGATGAACTGAAGTGTGCCCCAAACGCAAGTTTCAAATATTCAAAAAATATTCACTTCACTGACCTGAAGAAGCCGACTGTAACGCCGGCGAAACTGTCGTCCGAGAACAATGGACCCACGCGGTGTATTACCCGAAAGAGATGTATCTTCATACTCATCGACCCACGGAAGCCTGCATAAGGGATTAGCTAAAATGTTCTGTGTTCATCTCTTATGAATTGCACGTACATTTATAGCTTTGTGAAGTTTTAAAAAACACACTTTCTGATATTATAATTGAATATATCGATTTCTTTAATAGATTATCTTCTTTTTTGTTAATTATGTTCGCCATTCTTATTTACAATGTGCTGACTAAAATAGCACTTTAGTTGGCCTCCTTAAAAAATTAGTTCTATTCTTTAATTGTCCCTCGATGAATCTGCTAATTTTTTATTTTATTGTAACCAGAAATATTAAAATTATATCTAATGCAAAATAAATATTTATTCTTAGTCTACATAAACTTAAAAAATGTCTGCAAAAACGTCCATGAAAACTTATCCTGTTCGTTTATGTAGACATTTCAATGTCTTTTTGGTCATTTGTTGCTAAAAATAATGATATGTAAACTATTACAATCAATTAGATATCCATATTTAACTGTGTTTTGTTGTTGTATTAGAGGAGGCATGAAATTATCAGGTGAGATAAGTTGGAGTAAAGAGGTGAATAAAATTGCATGGCTCTCGCTTGGGGCTATTTTTGTCGGTACTCCCTCGTTTGCTCGAGTGGGTATAAATACTTTCCTCGTGTTAATCCGTTCCCTTACCTTGAGCCGTAGTCCACCCATGGCCTTGCATTCCCATTCTCCCCGCATTTAAGGAAGCAAAATCATCCTCTGGAAACCTCAACGGAAGACATTACCGCCTCGACCATCTTTTTACGTCGAAAGACACTTTTTACGCAGATTTATTTTCCCATTGCGATGATGTCCCACCATCGTATTCCCAAAACAAGGAAGTTAAGACTGCGTTCCGACTCCCTGAACGCTCGGAAAATAAGAAAAGGAAGCTATTTGTCGTCGGTGAGTGAATTATGGGGCACCCAAATCGCGGCAAGCTACAATGCCGCACGAGATCTGACAAAACGTGGCAAGCTATTACGCGATTGACAGATGTGCCCAATGGCCGTTTTAGCCCTTGGCAGGTATTATGTAATTCAAAGCAGTTCATAAATCATGAATGAAATAACACTTTGGCAAAAGAATGCTCGAACTTTGCTTGGAGCATGCGAGAATGAAATTGTCTGGGTAATTTAGTCGAATAAATCTGGCGATTGTGTTGACGGTGGTATTCTTTATGAGAAATTTCGTGATGGGATATTGATTGTGTAATTGACCGAAGGCGGAAAGTGTGTAAATATGAGTAGCAGAAAACGGCCTTAGGCTGGACTATCATCACTTAATTTCTGTCGAAATTGGATGTGTTCTCCTGCCTCTATTGCGCATAGCTTTCGTATTACGCACAGGACGTAATATCAAAAACTCATTACGAATTCGCATGTGATTGTATTTCTCCTTTTCAAAACTTTTTGCACAAAACGTGAGCTCTGGATAACGGCTTCTAGACCTAAGCAACGCGTCCCAAATTGTGTAACACTATGGAAGAACACGAAATACGGGGAGCTATTTTGTTAGTGACATTGTATCCTGCTTGTTTAGAAGATATTTTGTATAAATAATTCTCATTTGGTCATATATATTAGTACTGAATGCAATTTTATTGAAATTATTGGCTTCGGATATAAACTTTAAGTCATCACTCCAAGATATTTCAATCCTCCAGTAGCCGTGGAAGTTATAACTCAATAATTTTTATTACGATCCTGAAAATGTTAAGAAAAAAAATTTTACTCTATGTATATTTCTGAATAATTTATATACTTAAGTTAGATATTTATGTCTATTTTTAGTAACGCGAAATTATGTAATTTTCGAGTTTGAAGTTTTGAATTCAGTTAAGTTTTAAGCCTAAGATTGTGGCTGAAAATTATAGCATACCAATCGATTTCAACGATCACACGTCATTCCCTTTTCTCTAAAAATACATAGCAACCGTGGATGTTGAATGAGAACCAAACTAATATCTATTGAACAGTTCAGAAAGTATTTTTTTCCATTCAATATGTCTTTATCTTTCACAAAGGCCTGCACTCTATATCACAACATGCTCTAAAATCATGATAGTATGTGAAAGTGCCTACTCCGTACTTTTTCGGGCCCGTTGATGTCACGCCAGTCATTTTAAGAATTTGAAAAGATGTTACTCCGTCCCAAAGCATTCTCAACGTAGAGGTGTTTTTTTATTGAAATTTTCTGCCCTTTCACGCGTCAAACAGCAGGGAAAACATCTCCAGGCGACTCGACTCCGCTTCCCTTTGACATAGCTTTCCGTCCCTGGGGTTGAGGTTAACTGGATCACGTCAAAAAACTCCAAAACCAACTTTAGCCTCGCATAGCCTCGATGTGGGCTGAAAATAGTTTTCCCGCAAACTCGCTCTAGTGTCAATTCTAAGCGTCACAGCTATATTTTCTCCGTGGAGCTTATTTACATCAACGATTTCCGACGGATTTTCCACAAAATATTTGACGCGCCCACGTCGTCATACTCGACAGGAAGCTGGCCACGTTCCACTCAAGTGACGTGAAAAACGAAACCAACCTCGTGCTTTATTGACAAGTTTTGTTACGTCAATGAATCGGAGGCGTTTGAGCATGAGACTAATAGGCTTGGCGTGTGACGGTCAATTTAGTGGAAGCGTCGTGTAATTACTCAGCCGATTTGCCTTGAATGAAAAGATACTGGGCGGTGACTTAACTCCCGCATATCTGAGGAAGCTGCTTCCGCTTAATTAAGCCGTCTCTCTCTAATCCGTGTGTGCTAAGCTGCCCGCATAGTAGCCGGGAAAAGAAAACATCGGTGCGTGTATTTGTAAACACCATGTGCGAGCCCGCTCTTCCTGGTATCAAAGGAACCTGACGTGTTATCCTCTAGTGGCGAGAGTTACTTTGAACTCCGTGGAGCAAAGCTAAGATTTTTCTACCGGCTCCCTTAAACACATTCTGCGTGTGTTTTTAACAGCCGTGAAATGTTTTTCTTTATTAATGTTAGGACTTTTTCGTTAATTATAAAAGTCTGTCAATATATGCTCTGGAAAGTAATAGTGGTTAAAAGACCTTAACACTTTCAGTCCTGACCATGTAAAAATCAAAATAACCAATGCTACTGGAAATTTTTCATTCATTATGAAACCATGTGCACGCAGAGGCTCTTCGTTGCAGTCCATGATTCTTTACGTGGGATGTAAGGTTGTAAAAATTCATTCGAATCGTGACCCAAAGTTTTCCTTTCCCGGAGGATCCAGATTTGCCATGGATATTTTATATATCTATACAATAAATCGATGTATTTCCACGCTCATAGGTCCATATAATACTCACGTTTCCGGTAATTCTTGCTGAATCCAAGTTATCGAAAAATTTCCTTAATACCAAAATTTTATGCCTTGTAAACCTCTCACGACACGTTTTCTGAATTGCTCGAGTCGTCCATTATTACATTATACTACATTGATAATCACTTGCATGTGATTTCGATCCATAGAAAATACTGCGTTAAAACAAAAACCGGTGATACGTCAACTTATAACAGCACATTTTAAAAATAGTATGTATCTGCCTCGAGCTTGTGTGGCACGGTTAAGTGTTCACGCAATGGATTTTAACGGAGAGTAACAGAGACAGGAAATACTCAAATGCAAAATTCAATGGAGCCATGCTTATTTTCTCCCCTTCATAATTGATAAATCACACGATCCTCGCACAATTTCAAGTATCAAGCTATGAAACGTACACTTCACACATTGCACGTGGTACATTTATTAAACTTGTCGGGAAGTATTCACTTATAAGTAATTGCGGTTTTGCGTCATATTCTACGTACATTATTTTATTTTTCCAAGCCATATTCCCCTTATAATAAGTGTTTTTAACATTTCCAACAAGAACAATAACCCTCTCATTGGTTTAACATACAGCATAAATTATTGGAGGTGCTTCTTGCCGTCATAAATATACTATTACTGAAGTAAAAATGAAGCCATTTTACCTTTGATTTTGCATTAATTATACATTATTTTTTAAAGTATTATTTATGTCGACGCAATAATTTATATCCGATTTTCTCGTCATTTTCGATCATTCATGCAAAATCAAATGCTTGGTAAGGATGGGAGTGGAGAAGATTGTCTTTCCCTTTGAAAACGTACCAAATATTTTATTATTTCTCCTCCATTATAGTACTTCGTAACTAGCCTATCATATTAACAAAACTGATACCAGGTGGTGGCTGCTACAGAATTTTTAAGTTTCATTACCCTTTGTGAATGAAAGAACTAAATTTTTCGTACGACTTTTCTCGCGTTCAAATGTGCTTTGAGAGCAACATTTTGAAAGTTATCTTTTTTTACCTTCTCAATACTTCTACCTAGTTCTTTTCTCACTCATAGGTTCTTATATCGTTCAGATTTCCGATAATTTTTCCGCATCCTTCCCAGTTATCGAAAATTTTCCTTGATATCACAAGGTTCTGCCGAGAAAACCTCTCGTAGTCTTTCGGACACGTTTTCTGACTTGCTCGAGTTCGCCCAAATTCTCGACCTTATCTACAACTTTGGCGTTTATCTTCATCTCTTTCCCGTTCTTTTCTTCATATCCAGTTCGCAAAAGTTTCTAATCTGAGCCGATCGCCTCTACTTCAAAGACGAAGTTCAGAAGGGTCATGCAATGAAACTTTTCAGGTCAGCTTTTACTGATCTCTTGGTTCCGTCTTTGCTAAAGTTGCCTCACATAAATAAGCTGCTTATGATTTATGTTCAACATATGCTTCCAACAAATTATTTCACCATGTATTTCGTTCCTTCTTTTTCTTCTAACGTCCCTTAAATACTTCCTGCTCGGGTTGCATTTTCTGGCTTTTTGTCCTAAGTTAAGTCCATATCAGTCCATATTCATCTGTCCTCCGTTTTCCATTCGTCTACTACAAAAGCCTCTGAAAATTGAGTGATAGACCTTTATATTTTTCTCCTAAAATATCTCTAACTTAAATTTAACAGAGAGAATTATCACTAAGAAGCTTATTTTCTTTTGCTTTCCGTAATAGTGTATTTTCGCATTCCTTAGCCGATGAGGACAAAGAATTGAAGATGTCACAGAAACCAAATTTAAAGTAGAATAAATTATTCGTCCTCTACTTGTAGGCACATATCATTGCATATAATTGTTCCATAAACCCTAAAACTTAAGTGAGAAAATTAATTAAAAATAAAGCAAATAATCATTAATTGCTATTTTACAACGGTTATGCTTGTTTGATCGTGCGTTTGATAAACATTTATTTTCTCTCATATCCAAGCTAAAAGTGTTTTACTTCAAAATATTGTCGACAACTTTCCAAAAACATTACTATGATTGTTGAAAATATTGCTTTATGAATTCTATAGATTAATAGTTGTGACTAACATTTTTAGACTAATTTGACCTCTTATTTATCCTAGAAATTTTAGAAAAGTTGTGAGTCATAATTCTGAATAGTTTTCTTGAATTACACATGAGATTTGTTTTAACTGGAGAAACTTGATTTTTCCGTGCAAACGGTATGCTTCCTTGAATTTATGTGATAACGAAAAATACATGACCGAGTACTTTTCTTCTGCCTTCCGCTGTTTTCCATAAATGTGCCGACAGAAGCACCACGCAAATGAAAGAAAAAGTGCCAACTCGAGAAAGTGCCGAGAGCACACGGAATAAACTGTAAATGAATAAAAAAAAACCCGACCCCCGTACCAATTCAATCCCGTTATGTGGAGAATTGACATCCCTGTCCCGTTTTATTCCTGGCGTCCTGCTCCGCAATAATTCTCTCGGCCGTAGTGAATGAAAGATGGCCTCCCTTAGCGCGTGATCGTCTGCGACAGAAATGTGCAATAAATGAGCTGGACTGAGGGAAACTATTATTCATCCCCGCGGCCATCTATCCCGTGGGGGAGCATTGCAATCCCGAGGACGTTTATATGTCCTAAAGTTGTAAAATTTATTTCTCTTCCCTTCTCACGCTTATAACCTCGTACCCTACCCTTTCTTCTCCGTCTCCTCCTTTGACCTCCTGCGTCTCTATCCCCGTCACAGCCCTACACCCTTTTGATATCCTTCCTACCCCACCCCCCAGTCCCTTCGCCGATTGCCACCTTCGCTATAAATCACCTCTTTCCTTGTTTACTCCCGCTGCCCACCCTCGGCCTGAATCAACCTCACTTTTTACACTCAGCCTCTTTCTCGTTGAAAAAGAGAGATATTCATTCAAGTGCTCTTTATCTGCTTCCTCTTTACATCTCCGGTAACCCGATCTAATCACGCTAATTTCGAAAGAAGTCGTGATGGTTTAATTATTTTGACAGCGAAATTTTAGCATTCAAACAATTCATCGGACACTACCTATGGAGCATATTTCTCTACGAAAGCGAGGCTTGGACGTTAGCAATTTCAGAGAAGTCTAGAGTGGAAGCTGTCGAAATGTGGTGCTACCGAAGAATGATGAAAATAAAAAGGATCGACCGTTTAAGTAATGAGGAAGTGCTAAGACGAGTGGTTGAAAAGAGAAGTCTCCAGAAAAAGACAATACGAGAACTTAGTTGGCCACATTATGAGACATGATGGCCTGGAGAAAACAATCGTAGTTGAACAGATAGAAGGAATGAAAGGCAAGGGATGGCCTAAAACATAGGATAGATTATAAAGGAAGTAAAAGAGAGGAAATACGTCACAATGGAAAGATTAGCAGATAGGAGAGAGGAATGGGGAGCTGCCTCAAACCAATTGTTGACTGATTATGATGATGGCATAAATATTTATAGGTAAAATGAAACCGAAATTGTTTTTACTCTTGAGATTTCCTTAATTTAATTTACAGCAAAAGATAACTTTCAGGCTGTGAAGCCATCATTTGGTGTATTATATCTTAGATTTCAAAGTATTTTTATCAAAATATTCGATATGAGGAAATTTTTCGAATTGAAATATCAAGACTTCTTATATATATGTGAAATCGATTGCGACAGTAACCATTCCTAAAATATTCTATCTAACTTTAAATTCATTCACCGTCATTCAAGTTTTGATTGCTCTCACTATGCGAAAGAGTTCGCATTTTTTGACGTTCTAATTTTATTTCTAGGGGAAAAAATTTTCCCCAATCCTTGAGTTATTCAATCGTGCGTTTTTAGCAAGGAGTGAGCTCTATTCATACTTCTCCAAACCAAAATTCGCGTTGAATCGCTGAGTGCGCGAACTTTATTTTAAAACCGTTTTTTCATTCTGATAAGGGGCCGTATTCTGTATCTCCAAACCGATCGGTGCGGTACCGATTCGTCGGGTGGGACATCACACCGACTCGTCGTGCGATTCTGTATGCACCCGATCGATGCGGCACCGGCAAGAAAACGGGAGATCGTCGGTAACCGTACCGACAGCAAAAAGGTGTCGGTACGGCCACCGACTAGTGGGTTTCATGAATTCCTCCGTGCGCGTTGTACGTTTTATTTTTTTTTCCTCATCAACGAGTTCATATGAGGTTTGCCGCAATGTTATATATCCCTCATTCTTTGAATAGGCCACTATATTCAACTGTGTCATCAACTATATATTACCTTGACATGTATATTAGATATTGGTTTATAAACATGAGGTTTGACACCTTGTTATGTCTTTCTCTCACTTTGAATAGGCAACTATTATTTCACTCAGTCATCATTTGGCGATTCTATCGGCATGAAAATAAAATATCTTTGTTTAAATATGAGGTTTGCCTCTCACTCAGAATAGGCAAATATATCTCATTGTACAAAGTTGTTGATTCCCTTGGCGTAAAAAAGATATTTATAATTACATATGAGATTTGCTGCGAATATGTTATCACTTTCTCTCACTGGAAATATGCAACTTTATTTCATTTTATCGTCAGCTGATGATTCCCTTGACAATAAAAAAAGATATTTGTAACTAAATATGAGGTATGCTGGAATATTATCATTTTATCTCACTTGGAATGCGCAACTTACATGTGTTTCACCCAATCACGATTTCTTAACCCCCTCGTCATAACAGTACTTTTCATTACACCCAGGTCCATATTTTAATAAAAATTTCCTTACTTGTACCTCTAATATAACATATACATTTGCTTTTGAATCCTACGTTCACATTCCATGGTATGCGATTTTCGTCTGCAACTGTGCCAACGGCATAACCGTCCGTTGATAACATTTAGGCGGAACTTAGACATGAATGACAACTATGTTACCAAATCATGAATAAATAGCAATATCCAGTACCAATATTCCAAAAAAGAAAATACGATCTCAAAGATAATTTCAGCAATTCATTACAGCAACAACAATCTCCATCACATGTAAAATATATTTCAATGTTTTAATATTGTTTCCTTTGCTTCTGTAGGCAGAGCACTACTACCACACATATAAGCATTGTTAACAAGTTACCCGATATCGATTATCTTAATCTAACAATAAGTCGTAATGTCCACAAATAAAAAAATTTAAAACAACGATAACAAACTGCGAGCCAATAAGTCTTCATTTGTTTCTACATTTATTTCATTGGTGGTGACACGTCACATGACTTCTAACTTCGGTTATATTCGGTTTTTCCCTATTTGGGAAGGAGTGAGAACCGCACCCACTTGTTTGTAACCGACGACCGTACAGAATCGCTGAAAGTGCCGTCGTCGGTATGGAAACCGTTGTCGGTACGGAATGATGTCCATTCGGTGGGCTTGAAAAGGAAACCGAAGGGTACCGACGAAATACAGAATACTGCCCAAGATTCGTTCTTTACAATTTACATGGAAAAAAACGTTACTTGGGCAGGGGTTCTCTTTTTGTCATCGATTTTTAACACAGGACCACGTGTAGCCAGTTGGAATAGGAAATACCAATTAAAAATTAAAACTAAAAAAATAGGAACCACTTTTCGAAAAGAAATTAATTTAGAACTAATTTCAATTACCCTTACATTTACGCAGGCTCTTTTTGAAAGTAAACCAATAAAACATTAAAAGAACATATGTGCTTTGTATTTTAGTGTCAAATCAGACGAAGAATCAGTTTTTTTGCACAGTTTTCTAAATTTAAAGCAAATGCTAATTTATTTAAAGCAAAATGTTGGCGGTAATTAAATATTTAACTTTTTTCGTGCTACCTTTTATCTGGCGTTTATTAGCGAAAACTTTTGACCCCCGAAAATCTCGTACTCGTTTTTTAAATTAAAACAAATAATGGAAAAATTTCGGATGAATGAACACTCCCACGTACGCTTTCGACGTTTTTAAGTGGCCTTAACAACGTCAAAACAGCACTCACTTAATTCCACTTTGATTTCCATGCCCTTTTGTGAAAAATTTCAAAACATGACCGCAGTGGAAATATTTTATTTCTATCCGGGCATTGTAATAAATTTCAAATTTTGCACTGAATTAAGAGGGATTTTTTTCATCCAAACGAAAAACAAATCGTGGAATTTGTAATGGAAGCATGATAGCGTGGATTTTGAGTATTTGGAAATAATTCCTTCTGGTGATGGTATGTTATGGATGAGTGCAAAAGTCTGGCTACGTTCGCCCTAACATTCGAGAATGTGGTTAAGTTCCGGAAAGCCAACTGGTTCGGAGGGTAATTAGGCATTCGAGGATGTATTTTTCGTCATATTTGTATCCTGTTGTATGAATATCGTGAGTCACGGGATCTGCTTTGTGCATCTGTGATAAAAGGAATTCAACTTTAATCCACATTTCATGCAAAGCTAAGATGCTCGGGTTGGCAGCTACTTATGTTGTTTTACGAGGAATTTCAAATCATCATAGCTGCACTGTGTGCTGTAATAATTGTCTGTATCCTATAGAAAGGCATCTTCAAATATGAATCTCGACTGTACAAAAAAAATTGCAGATAAAACATATAGTCAGTGTGACAAGCAAGCGGAATCCTTTTCAGCGTCAAATAAATGGAATTAACTTCATTAATTCCACGCCCTTTTTTAGTAGCACATACCATTCACCATACCATGCCAGCACATACCACCGGTTAAGGGGAATTTTTTCTCATGGCAATTCTTGTATATTTCACCGCCGTTCACGCGGCAGGGTAGAAATATTACACATACCGCTTTGCGCGCTTTAGCGCAGGTTTGAGGCTCTCAACCGGTTGTGGCTTCTTGGAAGTCCTTTCTCCCTCGCGTTGCCATCCTTGATGGACCGCGAGGGCCCAGCACCTAGTACCATGAGCCTCGGTATAATTGCCATGGGAATTAAAGAACCTAGGATACCTTGATCAAAGAAATAATTTGTTGGTGAATGAACCCTAAATGTAATTGAATTTTTTTTTTCTGGAAATAAATCTATTTGAAACGGATAGCGTAGATGTCTGCGCATTGGCCCGGAAATCCAAAGGTCCGTGATTCGATTCCCGGTCCAGGGGAAATTTTTTCTCATGGCAATTCTTGTATAGCACATACCATTTTCAACACTCTCGTGTTATTCTCAAAGGAAATACACTTCTTTCTTCTATCGAGTATGTTTATAACATTTGTCTGACTAATTGAGGGGGAGAGGCTAAAGTAAATGTTGACGAAAAGAATCAAGAACATTTGGAGGTGAAGTGGGGCTCTTCGGGCTAGGGGTTGGAGTGGAAAAAACATTTTCTGTCTGCTGGATGGAGAGGATAATGATTTTATGGTGCTAACTACAAGCCATTTAACAAATCCTTATCAACAAGCTTAACGTATCCATATATTTCAAAGTTCACAATGTAAATTAAAAAGTTCCGCTACATCATTAATGTTTCTCTCATTGTTTCAACTAGGCTAGGCAATGAAAAATGTGTACAATTCATCAATTTTATACTATTTATTCAATTATTAACTTGCAGTTGTCGGTAAAAGTGGTTGTGTTGCTCGTACTAAATTGCCTTCAAGAAAAGAAAAGAATGGATTTAAACCAGCGCGAGAGAAATTAGTTGCTCAAACCTGAATATTAGGTGATTAAAATAAGTGACATACGGGTGTATGCCGCGTGTCGCAATGGAGATTGCCCCGACGCGACGTTTAGAATATTAGGTGTTTAAAGCCTGTCACTGAAAGACTTAGAGACGCAGGTGGATCCTTAAATAAACGAATTGGAAACTTTAAATACACAGAGATAAACATAAAACCAAATTCATGCGGTTTCATCATCAATTCGTGGTACCATAAAGTCAACTTGAGAACAGTAGCGGATTTAAGGAAAGGGGGATGCGGGGCTATAGAACAACCCCGCCCCCACAATTGGGTCAAAACACACATTAGATAAAATCGAAATTTTTGGAGGTTGTCACTTTGTAATTAAGTATTTTGTTATATTTTACGATATATTTACCTGCTTTAACGAATTTAAGTACAAATTAGTTCTAAACTTAGGGCCTATTTTACACGCTTTTGCTATGTTACAATCCATTGGCAGATCCAGAGAGTGGCGAGGGCCCTTGGGTACCTAATTTTTACCCCCACTTAGCCCCCTCATTGTCAGTATCCTGAAACCGCAACTCCTTGAGAAGCATTGAAGATGCCAGTTTCAGCGTTCAATATTAATTGGCAAATGACCCTTTTTTCATAAAAAAAGATACCCATGTGGGTCTGTGTTATTAACCCATCAACTGTTTTTCGCTTACATCTCAATTCCCGCTGTCAATTTTTCATTGGCTTCCCGCACAATCAATTCACCCGGTAGATGTCACTTTTTTCGCCGCTTCGTCTCCTCTCTTTACCGCCGAGGCTTCAACTGCGGCGCCGCTCCAAACTTCACTCCTCGAGAACATCCAACGCCTTCCTGCGGTATGCTCCACTTTTATGCTTCTCCCATCTTCGCATCGTTACCGTTTCCTCTTCCGTCCCTGTCTGTCTCTCCAGCAAAAAACCCGCGCGCCTCCCCATCAATCATCCCTCGCTCGCATTTCAAATACAATACCGCGATTCTATGGAAACGTTTTTTGCTTTCCTCTCCGTCACATACTCCTTTTTTTGCACCGTTTGTATTCTTTGGAGGATTTATGAAGGTTAAAAACCGTATGAAAAGGATTTATTTCCTTAGGTATTTTGAATATGGATTTAGCAAAAATTTGGCTTTCAATGATGTTCGAGGAAGGGTCACCAAATTGACCCAGATGGTTTGAGGGTGAAGTTTTTGCTGCAGGTCTTACAAGAGCTTTGAAGGAGCTTTCTATGCTATAGTCATGGAAGAAGGAGGAGTATAGTGCTAAAATATTGCCCTGAAAATAAACTCAACCGGTAAGATGATGTCATCTCTGAAAGAAATTCCATTTATTTTTTACTGTAATTTTCAAATAAGGCTGAAGTAAGGTATTTCTTATAGCTTTAAGGGTAAACGTATGCTCATCGGCTGGCTTCCCATCAAGATGGTCCGTATTCAAATCCCGGTGGTAGCAGAGATTTTTCATCGGCTGTCCGATTCCTATTACAGTTCTTTGTGGAGGGCACTTCAAGTTCAGTACCACGTCCATCGGATGGGACGTAAAGCCGAGGTCCCCTTGGCGATTTTCGTTTGAAGTAGGCTAATGCCGACGACGAGTTTCTCTCCAACCTTCCCTTATCGCTCAAATGACTCTACCTGTCGGTCGTCTCCTCCAAATGCCATCCCATACCATATGCTCATAGGTTCATGGTATAGATGTCTTTTACACTGTTGTCTTGAGTACTTAAAATCACAAAATTCCTTTCACTTATTCCAATTGTAATGCTCCCTGTTACACATGTACCAGCCGTTTTCAAACGAAAGACTGAAGGCTCTAGCTCAAACATGGTCGTTATCGGTAAAATTGGGAGTTCTATTACTCATAATTAATTGATCACTACAGCAGAAAAGAGTGGACTTAAAACAACGCAAGAGAAATTAGTTGCTGAAATCAGAATATAATTGTCAGTCTGTAGTTGAAAGACTCCCAAATGCATGTGGATCCTAATATAAACACGCCAGTATTATGGCATGAAGATAAATAGATAAGAATAAAAACGAATCCATGCGGTTTCATCCTGAATCGATGAAGGGTACCCCTTGAGCGAATGGATATAGGCAGATGTTATTGGTTAAATTGGTGCCTCATTATCCATTGTACCTCAACAGGTAGGTAATATAATTGTAATTACCCTGCTAACGTAAATGTAGGACACTTACAATGAACGTAGACTCAAGCAGGAAATACCGCTCTCAAATAGAAAAAAATATATCTCAGCGTAGCATATTAATGAGCACTTATGCCTGGACGAGAGTTATATTTTATCTCTGTAAGCTTTTTCGGAAGAGATTAAAAAGAAAGATAAAATTCATTTCTCCTATGCTCGTGGTCTCGCCCAGGAAACCCTTGAATGGGACTCTACTGTATGAGTCACGGTGCATACTAAATCGACGAAGGGTACCCCTTGTGCGAATGGATATAAGCAGATGCTCAGGGTCAAATAGTTGCTATTTGTTCCACATGAACCTACCTAAACTGTTCCCGGTCTAATGACGAGTGGAAGAGAGAATAGTGGAATTCAAATGGGTCTGCGGTGAGCAGGTGATCGTAGAGGGTTGGGAGGGGGTGAGTCACGGTTTCCCTGAAGAGAGCCGAAGAGGCTCAGTCGGCGTGTTGGGTGCAAGAGACATGTATAGCCAAAGAGGCCGTGTGGTAATTTTTTGAGAGATCTTCATGTGCAACGATACCAATTCTAGTTCAGTTTCTGTTCATCTTACTGGGAGATTTTAAATTCTTTCTGATTCATTCCTGCAATTTTTTGTTGGGAGTACTGCAGACGACAGTGTGCAATGCACCTACAGGTATTCCCATGCCCTTCTAGTTCTAAACAGTGGTGTGTTTCTTGGATCACATATTGATTTGTTTTTTTTCCATTCCCCAAAGGTTTTCGCTGATCGAGTTGAAGATATGTTGGTAAAATTGTATAATCGGTTGAATGGCCTAAATTTTGCAATCGTGTTGTAAGTTGATTTGAATAGAATGCAATCGTTCACCTTTGTGACTCCTTACCGAGACCCAAATTGAGGACGCTGGTGGTTGAGATGGTTCGGTGATTCACGGTTTTGTAACTGTACAAGACAACTTTCAGCTGAAAAAGTAACCTCCAACCTACATTTTACCGAAATTTCTCCCTCTTTTCTCCTTACCTGCCTTATCTATCTGTCCTTCATTAGTACTGGTACCTTCATTGTGTGACGAGGCAGATAATTCATCGATAATAACTACAGTTTTGAAGCAACTAAATCGTATCACGTTTCTTGTGTAGCCCATGAACTATACCTGAGTACACAAAGGAGTTTGATATTATAACCAATTAATTCTAATTGCGATTATGAATAAGTACATCAAATTTACTTTCCTGTAACCGTGAACCAGTGGCAAAAACTACGCGGAAATTTAAAAGGACCAGAGTATTCATTGCAAACCAATTATTTTGTTGCTGGAGTCAACTTATTTATGCACGAGGGTTCACTGAAAACCAATAATTTAGTCAAAATATGATCATGAAATTCAGTGTGCGCATTATTTGCTGCTATCAGTAAAGTGGTAGGGTAAAATCTCTTCAATATTGTATTTAAGAATTAAGTGGTACAACTGGCAATCAATAGGGTGGTTTCCTATTATTTTTTTATTGCCTAAATCGAAAGATTATTACTCCTGGAGTACGTATTTCACGCTTTTAGATTTTTAAATGACGATATCTATTTTTCGCGATTAAATGAAAAGTGAAAATTTTCAAGCGCGCGAAAACGCGACGCTTAAGTATGAATGTCGGGAAGTCTCTCCGCGTGACGTATTTCTGGTTCCCCCTCCCGCCCTGCGAGGTGACCTTGAGGCGAGGCTTAGCGCTGATACGACGCAGGCTGCTAGCGGCTAGCCTAGTACCCTGCTGGCTGGTAGCGCTTGGCTTAAATAAGGATTATTAATAACTTATCAAACGAGGAAAACTTTCCGACCTTAGCCAGTTTTAATAAGTGATTGTTAAGACATGTTTCCCTGAGCTCTGCGCCTCGTGCATGCATTGGTAACATCAGAAGACGTATAACTCCTATCTTCTCGTATAGAAACTAGGTCCCTGTGACGTCACGTGGAGTGGCATCGCATGGGCGCCAATCTGGCCCTTTTCAAATGAGGATAAAAATGGACCATTGCCATTCGTCTAACCCGGTATTTCTAAAACAAAATAATTTGTATATTATGAATACACTAATGGTGGGTAACGAATCGCAATCAATGCCTTTCGTTTTCTTTGATGAAGGAAACCACCCTATTCGTGAAAGTTAGATTTAAATATCATATCGCTTACATAGTTACCGTAATTTTTGATGAGCTATTTTTAAGATCTTCTCTAGTACACTTTTAAATGAGAAAATATTTTCTGAAATGGCTATAGTTAAAAATTTAAGCTATTTTTGTTATGAGCACATTTTTCAAAGACTAGCTCTCGGCAATTTTTCAGGGTTAGCATTCAACTCCTGATAAAGCCTAGTCTTTTAGGGTAAAAATCAGGTTAGGTCGCTTATTTGATTTACGGAAGAGCTGCGGCGTACATATTAAATCGCGCGATAGTTGTTTCTGCGAACTATTATTAGCGTCTGAGGAAGTAGCCCGTTTTTTACAGAAATGAATGGGTTGAATTGGGTCATTCCGTAATTAAAAAGGAGAAACTTAACATGTCCGCGTGCCAAATTAGTTTTTGAGGCCCAGTTGTTGGTCAATTAACCCACTTAATTTTCCACCCACACGTCTTTACTTGCTCCTCGTCGTCCGTTGTCTTTTGTTATGTCAGCCCGGAAATAAGCTGGCGATGCCACGGCGGCTACGATTTAAATTGCGAGATAATGCATGTTTCATTTTCTGGGGGAAAATGACCGAAAGTTTCATTTAATCCGCTATACGCGTGTTTTTCTGGAGCTGGTTCTCGCGGTGCGCATGATAGGAGAGTGAGTGGGATTTCATAAGAAGCTAGATGTGCTCCGGAGCAGCCCCGAACGAGGGAGAAATGTGCAATTCGCAGTCTCCCCGTTGGCCGCAAGGCGAGCATTTGATGGTGTGGAGAGGGGGGAAAACTTTTTGCCGTCTCAGCTAGCTGAGCAAGGGTGATGATGAGGGTCTGGTGTTGAATGATCGTGAGGAAATACTGCCACGTACCTACTGGTGGTGGTGGAGATATTGGGGTTGTTGCCCTCCGGGTTAAGGGAGAAGGTCTGTGCCTTGGTGCGGGATAGTCGTTCATTTCGGGTTCATTCGCTAATATTGCTCGCCTATCCACATTTGTATTCGCCGTTTCCCTAGCGCGTTCGGTTCATGGCTTAGGACTAAGATTGTTTAATTTTAAGATGACGTATCACTTCATCTCAACCGGTCGTATTTTATTTTTTTTACAGCAAGTTACGTTGTCATGGTGAAATTTTCAGGGAACAAGGGCCAACTTTTGTCAACATGAAAGTTATTATTAGCTCCCAGGAAGTTAGCCGCTTTTCTTCCATAAATATATGTGTTAAATTAGGTCATTCCGTAATTAAAAGAAAGACTATGCCTGCGTAAACATTAAAGAGAAGACGGAACAACTTAGTTTACCACATAATGAGACACAATGATGAAAACAATCTTAGAGGGAAAAGTGAAATGGAAGAAGGGCAATGGACAGCGACGAATGAGTTACATATAACGGGTTATAATCATGGAAAAGAGATAAAATATGTCACTATGAAAAGGCTAGTGGATAGGAGAGAGGAATGGAGAACTACGTCAAGCCAATCTTAGGATTATTGACTAGTGATGATGGTGTCAGGGTGTCAAATTATTTTTTTTAACCCACTTGAACATTTTCTCTTGTATAAAAATTTTGCCTTTGAAATTATACTGAGGTACATTTTCGCATTTAAGACAAAGGTAATTGTTGACAAAGGCATACCTTATACTCATTGAAAATTTCTACATGATAGCCAAAGCTTTAAATAAAGTCATTGGCCATGAAAAAAAAATCAAGATGGTGTGAGTTCCAATATTTTGCAGTACTTGTGTGAACAAGGAAACTTTGGTTAACATTTTTCTCGTTCTCTAAGAATACTTATTTTTTTGATCGCATTTATGGCATGGCTTTAAATCTTAATTAAAAATATGGCGGTTTGATGAAATTGGTTGTAGAAATAGGGCGGTTGCCACTCATCTGACAGAGTTCCATAGCTGTATTGGGCTGAAGATTAAATCAAAGCTTAAAACTGTTACTTGGTGGATGGAATCCATAATAATAACGGAACAAATTTAGTCACTCCCACAAGATTTCTTACATCTTTGCCTTATGGCCGAAACCAGTTTTGTGAAATAAACGTGTGGAATTCAAGAAACTTGTACAATTATTTTTAGTTGAAATTTTTTCGCAGTAGCAGAGAATGATTATAATCGATTTTTAATAGAGAATTTGGTTCATTCAGTTTTCTTGGAATCTTTCAGTTATATTAAATAGAAGTATTCTGTTAGCTCACCCATTCTTTCAGCTAAGTGCATGTAACTTCCAGCTCATACGCCTTAAGGTGAGTGCCGGAAGACGGAAGTTTTCAGTACAAGCATTCATGTAGTCGTTTCTAGTACAAATTAATTTACTTTAACTTCATGCAACGGTGGAATCTCTTATTAAAATTATATTTTATATTAAAATTATATAATAATAATATTAATAAAATACTTTTATAATATATAGTCATTTTAAATAGTTAAAAGGTTTAATTATTAATTTATTTTGAGGTAAAACATTACATTCTCGTTATTTATGTTAAATCACATTTATATAGGAGATAAAACATGCTCCATTTCAAAATAGTTTTAATGTATTTATTCTATCTATCGGAGAAATTACGTGTGAGTCTAGTGGGAACTATTGGCCTGAGGAGATTCCATCGTATTATTAAAGATCACGAGAAAAGTAACCTTTAAAATATCATTCATCAATTTCCAGTGCTCTTTTAATTACCAAATTGAGTTAACATGTAATTAATATCTCATCGTGATAATGGACGTGCATACAGCTTTATTATCATCCAGAGTTTATTTAATGCTGGTTTTGTATGCTGAGTCTCTTATTTATTCGTTGATGCAAAATCAATAATTGCGTGCCCATTTATGGATTCAACTCAAACAATTAATAGATAATTTCAACTCCATTCAGTCATGAAATTTAATATTTTGCGTTTCAAGGCTGCACTGCATCCGGTTTTAATATTTATTCGTTGATGCAAAGCTATATTATTATCCAAAGATTATTTAATACTGGTTGTGTATGCTGAGTCTCTCATTTATTCGTTGATGCAAAATCAATATTTGCGTGCCCATTCATGGATTCAACTCAAACAATTAATTGATAATTTCAACTCCATTCAGCCATGAAATTTAATATTTTGCGTTTCAAGGTTGCACTGCATCCGGTTTTGATATCAATACAGGTGCTGAGTAATTATCTCGAAGCTGGATCATCCACTCGCCATCCCTGTTTTTATTCAAGTTTAAATTAAAAAATGTTGCGTTTGCATTTATTGAAATTGCTGTCAAGATATTGAGAGTTCAATTAAACAACATCAGCTGGTTTTTCTGCCCTCCGCTGCAAGGTCCCAAACACCAAAGTCGTCTCCATCTCACTCTGTCCAAGGCCTCCACTTGCGTTTCCTTGTAGCTTCCTGCTAACCTCACCGCGTCTGTCATCTTCAGCCTTCTTCTTCCTCTTCTCTTTTCTCCTTCCTCTGTTCCCACGACTGCTGCATTCAAAGCCCCCTGCCATTCCAAAGCATGCCCTGTCCAATTCCCTTTTCTCTTCATTCATCATCACTGGTCAACAATCCTAGGATTGGTTTGACGCAGCTCTCCACTCAGTTCTCCTATCAGCTAATCTTTTCACACCTACGTATTTCTTCTCTTTCACATCTCTCTTTACTTGTTCCATATTCTTTGTTCGAGGTCTTCCTTTTCCGTTCTTGCCTTCCACTTGTCCCTCGACGATTGTCTTCATCAGGCCTTCATGTCTCAAGATGTGGCCTATAAGGTTGTTCCGTCTTCTTATTAAGGTTTTCATGAGGCTTCTCTTCTCTCCTACTCTTCTTAGGACTTCCTCGTTACTAACTCGGTCGATCTATTTGATTTTCATCATTCTTCTGTAGCATTACATATCGAAGGCCTCTATCCTCGCTGTCTCCGCTGCGGTCATTGTCCATGCCTCACTTCCGTATAGGAGCATACTCCAAATTTAGGTTCTTATAAATTGTTTCTTTACTTCCATACTTACGTTCTCTTCATTTCAGTTCTCAATAAAGTTCGTTCCCCCAACTCTTTCCAGCACCTCCTCATTCCTCCCTTTATCCACCCACTCTCCTTTCTCCACCCTTCTCCTCACCCACATTTCAAAATCATTTATTCTTCCCTTACCTCATCTTCCCAAGGTTTATGTTTCGCATCCATGTAACACAGCACTCCACACGTAGAATTCCACCTTTCTCTTCCTCAGCCCAAAGTTCATGCTGATACTGCATGTCTTTCTCATCTTATTAACAATTAAACATGATTATGCAAATGTTCGGTTGAGGTATGAGGGAGGAGAAACCTTCGGTAATACTTACGAATTTAGTCTGTTAACACGTTGCGTACGGATGGCGAGAATTCTCGTCATTTTTTTCCCGAACGTTCCGGACGGATGACGAAGATAACCTTCGGTAATACTTACGAATTTAGTCTTTTAACACGTTGCGTACGGATGGCGAGAATTCTCGTCATTTTTTTCCCGATCATTCCGGACGGATGACGAAGATTCTCGTCATTTAGGTGCATCAACCTTAACAATCTTAAAGCCTACAGTACGTATTCGTTAGTGCGTTTTCAGTTGTTGTTCGTTATTCATTATGAATTTATGCATCATAACGTTTGATTGGGTAAAGTTATATTCTAAATATTAGCTTATTAACCATGTTTAAACCAACGGCATTACGCCCTAATAGGCACATATTTCCAAATCGGCATTCCTAGGAATATAAATACCCCGGTTCGCAACGTGTCAACTATCTCAAGATTCTGAAGAATGTCGTTTCAATGTTTTTCTTGCATCAGTATACAATGCATTCGTGTTTCGAATTTATTGCCATTTTATGCCTTTCATCAAAATATCTATCCATATTATGCCATTTTTAGGTCAATTTTATGAAAGAAAGGAAGCCACTTGAGTCCGTATGCGCATTGTATCTCCTCTAGTACTAGCGGAAACGTGTAAGTGCAGTACTAGGTGGCTGCTCGTATCGCGTCCTTGATTTGAATAGTGTTCACGAGTCACGAACATTTGGCAAGTTGTTACTGTAAGAACCTCTCGTTGGACTGCTGTTGTGTCCGTAAAAGCATTTCTATGTTTTCAACTGTGTCAACAGTTTCTAGACAGCCCTTGACAGTATGAGTGGAGACAATTATCTGTAGAAGTCACGGCTGAAGATGTCATATTTCCTTTTTGAAAAATAGATACCAGTATTACTATCCCCGCTTTACGGGTATTTCAATATTCAAAAAATTCTTCTAACTTCTGTCGACCATGCGACCATGCATTTGGAGTTGAGTATGTGAGTTTGTATGTGAGTTTTTGGAGCGATGAGTCTTCGAGATCGAGGAAAGGTCAGATTATAAAGCAGATAATAGATAAAATTATTTTTGCAGGATGAAGTGTACTAGACCGCTTGCCGGTCCCCATGAAATTGACATCAGCTAAATACTATGTCGTGCACAAATGAAATTTTCGCCGAGTAGTCTTGAGCCTTAGCAATCCCAAAAATACCCTGAAAACCTGTGGATTGGGTTGAAATTGCCATTTGAGGAGCTTCCCTCGCTTTTCAGGGAACCTCTTTCCTCGCACCTGTGACTCCACCCTCTTTTACGGTCCGCCTCTTTCCCGCTCCACCCAACTCTTAACCCCTCCCCTCAACCCCCTTCCCCTCTCGACCCCCCCCCCAACCCAGTGCCTTGCCGCTTTCTCCAAGACTCTCCACTCCAAACCCCTAACGTCTCCTCAAAGCCCACTCCTCACTTTGATCTCCGGTTTCTCTCTCCACAGGATATTTTTTTTCGTGATGATACTCAAGGGGAGGGACGCTCGCGCTTCAAGATTTTACCCAGAAGGATCATTAGGAGTCATCGCTGGGTTAAACTGACCTTCCCTCACTTCAAACGTCTTCATTTTTTTATAGTGGAAGTAGCCAACTTCCTTTTAATTGTAGCCGTAAACAAAACATTCCCACTTTTTTCCATTTATTGTCGGCTTCTGGCCTCGCCGAAAGAGCAAATAGTGTAAATAGAGCTCTGACTCCCAACCCGTTGAATCTTAATATGGAATTAGGTCGAGCAATTTATGTGAAATTCTTCTTCACCGTATTTTTCTTGACTCGCCCCATTACTCTTCCTCAACCGCTAGATATTCTAGTTTTGCACCATGAGAACTAAACGAAGATAAATTTGAGCTAGCGTTTTCTAACTGTCAAGCTATCGGAAAAAATTATCTCTGGTTTTCCTTCGGGTTGATTTTTCCATACTCGTGGCCAATTTTTCCCTGCGAAGAACGAGAAAAGAGAATATCTAGTCGAACTATAGGCAGCGATGTAGGGAATAGTATTTCCTGGCAGTTCGCAAGGGTCAAAGGTTGGCGTGACTCTGAGCAAATGTAAACTAGAGCGATTTTCAGCTTCTGCGTAGGCGATTGGTTAGGTTAAAACAGAGATCACGTGACGGTTATGATTGGCTGACTATGACGATAATGGTCTTTAATATGTTGCTTATTTCGATTTTTAAGTTTACTGATAATGAATGTAATACTCACAAATTATGGACTAGTTTAAAAAAAATACTTTGTATCTTATGTATTTCTTTTGATATTTTCTTTCTGTTCCCCTTAATTATGCTGAAGTTGTGGTTTTAATTTTGGCCTCCGCTTTTAGCTACTATGGGACCACCTAGAGCGCTCTCGTACTTGTATTTACTCTGAGGGCATTACTAAAGGAATATCCGTTCAGGAGATAACACTACCCAGTACCTAGACCAGTTCTTTATCCCTCTTATTAATTCCCACTTTTCTTATTTCCATCGTACTCGCAAATTTTTCGTCTCAATTTATTTTTAGAAATGTGCTTGCCATACATACTGCGTCGAAAATTATTTTAATTTTGTAGGGAAATATATAATTAAATATTATGAAAATTAAAGAATTTAGAAAGAATGGATACAGCCAACGTGACATCCAAGGAGCATTAAAAAATATCATTTTGAATAGTGATGCAATAGAAGTAAAAGAAAAACCGATAGCCAGAGCCATTCCCCCATACGTTTCCAGCTTCAGCAACAAGATAGCCCGGATACTCCGAAGACATGATATAGATACAATCCACATACCTGCCACCAAGATTGAAACCTGCGTCGGGACATTGAAAGATGACTTGGGCCTCAAAACCTCGGGAGTGTACAGCGTCCCGTGTGAGTGCGGTCACGTTTACATTGGGGAAACTGGCCGCACAATCGAAAAACGTCTGACGGATCATGAAAGATGCATCCGCCTGTTTTATCTGCTAAAGTCGGCGGTAGCGGAGCATTGCTTGGACCTCGGTCATAGGATGGACTTCAAAAATACGAAGGTTTTGTGCCGCTCTTATAACTATTGGGATAGAATTGCAAAGGAGGCAATTGCTATTGGGCTTGAGGAGAAGAGCTTAAACAAAGATAAAGGCTTCCACCTGAGCAGTGCCTGGAATGCCATAATTAATCGCTACATCCGCACACAACAATAACGGCAACCAGGGATATGAATAAATAAGTAAGTACCGTAAAAAATTACCATAAAGAGTAAACCCCTGAACACGATGGCAGACTCAGTCATTGAAACGTTGGGAGAATTAACCCAATACCACACCCGGTGGGAATCCCGAGATATTTGTCATCAAATATGATGAAGTGCGCAAACTCAAATGTGAAGTCAGCATGGTAAACATTGGGGTCTATGAAATCGTATGAAAAACGGCACTACCCTTCCAGCCGCGACACCTGGTTTTTGGAATCTACATTAGCATACTAATCCACGTGCCTCTAAAATAGGCGTATGGATGGAAATGTTTGGAAATAAGCAAAATAGGAGACCCTACCACTACCATAATCGTCCAATACACTAAGTTTCGTAAGTAATAGGGCATTGTCTGTATCCCATCAAAATCACTCATTTTTTGTCCCTTTCTTTAAGTTACTCTCTCTATATATCTGGGAACTTGTAAGCAACCAGAATACTCCGGAATTCCTTCTCGTGAAACTGTTTATCCCAGGTGCAGTACATTGCTTTGCCTCGCGAAATGAACTTTATGTATTTTCCGCCCCGCTTTTATGTCAGTACCAGTCAGTATTCCAAGAAGAGAACGAACAAGAATTCATATCAAGGTTGATCTGAGGTTTCCGCGGCGTTTCTTCATATGAGTCTTGGCTTCCGGGCGTTCCTCCGCGTTTAGATGTCCATAAGTGACGACAGACATGACAGTTGCAGACTACTTCTGACCTGAAGACGCCAGCAGGATGGCTGGAGAAACTGTCGTCACTTATGGACATCTAAACGCGGAGGAACGCCCGGAAGCCAAGACTCAAGAATTCATATCCTTCCTTGGAATGAGATACGCATTTCGTTGCACCAATCTTTGCTTAAACTACGGAATTCTACGAAGACTGGAATAAATTCACCTACCTTGGTCACTTATATCTGAGCCTTCGCTATCACCTCTTCTCTGGGTCTAAAGAGTCCCAATCATTACATTTTACCCGTGGAACCGTGGTCTATTCTCAATAGTGCCTCCCGCATTGCCTTTTCATTGTGTTCAGGATCAAAGTTCCCAGTTTTGTGATCTTCTGCTTTAGCATTAATACCCTTCGTCTGGCTTAGCCCTATCCTTCGCCATATTTGCGTATCGAAAACCCCAAGTCATGGATTTTTTCTCATGTTTAATTACTTCACATTCTGCATCAATTTATTTCTTCGCGGAATATTTTTCGGCGGGATGATCTATCAAATCTAACAATCATGTACTATCTAATATGTACTGCCTTATGGTGGCATAATTTTGCTTGAAACTACCTTGAGTTTTAATAGAGGAAATGAGTAGATTATGATATCTAACAATCGTTGCCTCGTATTGATTACAGCGCTGCAATTTGGAGTATTGCTGAAAACTACAATCTATCCACAAATGCAATCAGCTTAAAATAGCATATTACATGTTTCTAACCCCTCGTTGAACCTAAATGGGTACCTTCCTCTGGTGAGTATACAGTATACAGAGACGAATGGAATTACAAGGATAGAAAATTTTCTGGGAAAACATTTGCTCCAGAGAAATTCGGATTAAAAACCGAGTTTTAAGCGCTATTGGCTCCACATAATCTCTTGAAATACATCCAAACTTTAAGTTATCATATTTATTATAACAAAAAACTATTTTCTGTCACTTCGTGTATGCTCAGTTAATACTGCACCTAAATAGCTACTAAATACCTAAAAAATGAAGTATCATTTTAAAAGTTGAATCACCGGCTTCTGACAAAAAATACAATCTCAATATCAAATTTCACTATTTACCAATTAATTTGACATAAAAGTTTCGATTTTTCCATGTCGATGTCACTCGAGATATATTGACACCTCTAATTTTTTATTCTAAACATCAAAAAACCGACCATGCCTGTCCAAATGACAATAAAACAATTCCCAATCAAAGTGGTATTTGCAATGAAAATGAATGAAACACTGTGTCAGACTTTTCAGGGAGCCGAATCGTACTTGCCAGAACCTGTTCTTTCGAATGGACAGTTGGATGTAGCATTTTTTTGAGTTCGCACTTTCCATGATATTAATGTTTGTGCTAAAAAAAACTCACAGCCAAAAAGTTACTGACGACAACATTTTGATTTCTAATAATGTCTTTTAAAAATTTTGTAAATTGCGTTCCATTATTATTCAGTAATATACGTCATGAGTAGAGATGCGTGAAAATCGCAAATGCGATAAATGCTATATAGATGCTATTTGTGCAAATAAATGCGACATAGATGCGATGACTGGACTTTTATGATATTTTTACGCAAATTTGCCTTCTCGACGGCAAAATTCGTACATTTTGTGCCGAGCGCAGTTTAAATGCTCCGCCGACACTCACCGCTCAAAACATGTGAGCACCTGGCCAGCTGCTAGTTGGCTGGGACTCTACCTTGCCGCGAACTACAAGTGGGCGCGGGCAAGCTACACCTCCGCCATTATATATGTCTTATTCCTTAATTTATTATTGTTCTACAACATAAATATTTAAAATATTATGTATTTTGTCATATAACTGTGTTTCACTACATTTTATCGTCATCTACCTCATTATGAAAATAAAAAAATAGTCGCTACAAAATGCGATAAACTGTTATTGAAAGTGCGAAAAAATAAAAATGAAAGTGCGATTTTCACATACCTCTAGTCATGAGTGTTCCTACTGTTACCAAACTCTCTTGCCTGAATCGCATTTGTATATACTTGCAAGAAAACAAGTATAAAGAAAGTACTTAATGATAAACCGTCTTCTATATTTAAAATCCACTTACACCGTTTCCTTAACATACTTATTCCCTGATAGCGTGAAAGTACCAAGTTTTCGCACGGATTACCTTGTCAATGGGTATTTCCTCTAAATCATTAAATCCAAATGAATTTTTTTGTAACTGCACCTCTGTTTTTCACTACTGGCTTTACCTTCGCAATATTTTGATTTTATAAATTATTTATCTCGTGGAGTATTCTTTCAGATTTCGCACAATAAAGCTCTCCACTCACCGATATAAATATGAGGTCTGATACTTTAATATTTATTCTCGCTGCCCAATTAAAGTCTCGAGGGTGAATGAAAAATAAGAAATCCTCGTGTAATTGACTCGACTTGACGCCTCTATTTAAACGAACGAAGGCAGCGCTGAAAGGATGTATAAATGAGTTTGTGACTCTCACCCGTGGATGGCGTCTGGTGTCTCCCGAACTGTTTATTTTTCCTCACCTCTCACTCTTGTCGTTTCTCTTTCATTTTTTTCGCTCTGCCGGATTCTGCGGGTACCCGTGCGTAAAGGGACTGCCATAATTTTTCGGAAAAAACTGGACAGACCAGCCTTGTTTACACAACTGCTTCCATGAGGGCTGGAATGTTCATTTGCTCAAATACGTGCTTTAATTACGAACGTTTACTAATTCAACTCTGCTGCGTTGGAGTTCAGCTGCTCTAGAATTCTCTAAACTCTTTAATATCGTCAGCCAAAAGGTTTTTTATTGTCAAATCCACTTCAAATTGGTTCGTGTGTGTTGCATTCAAGTCAGAGTTCTATTCATAAGCCCAGGCAATTGACATTCCGGCCTTGAGATCACGAAGTAATTACGAGTTTTTTTAACTGTTAATAACGCTGTGATAAACAAACATAATTTTTCGCCATCTTGTTATAATATTGTGCTCATGTATCTTTTTCCCCAAATAGAGTTTTTTATTGCCTTGGTTGCGTTTAATATTCACTCGTTGCCATTTCAAAGGGAGTGTGGTCCTTCTGGCTGAGCCTTTAACGTACTTTGCTATCTGCATGCTTGCACCAGATTTTTCTATCATCTCCTGTCCGAACCCTAATGTACCGTAAGGATTTCTCCTAACATGAGATTGTGCTAATATTTAAGAATTGCGAGATGGTTTCAATTCGTGGTTTGTTTTCTGTTTCCGGGAAGGTCATGCGGTAGGAATATACTGGAAACCAGTGAATTACTTGTTTTTTCTTCTCTTTTTGGATGATGGGTATGTGTTTTTCGGATGCTTTAAATCAGAACTTTTCGTCGCTACGCATCGATTCACAGGTGAGGAAAGAATCAAACACTTTTTACCTATGTACGCTATCTTGAAGTGTTCCTTGAAAGTTATTCGTATGTTTTTTCTTCGCATTTCTTCCCAAATTCTTATCGTCTCTCCTCCACGCTCTCCAAACACTACGCTCCTCATCGTCTCATTCAATATTCCATTCTTTTCCGATACGTCTCCCTGGAAACCCACTCTGTTGCTCAAATCTCATCCACCTATCTCATTCTGTCTCGTACCATATCCCTGAAGGTCCGCGTTTTTTCCCCGTGTATACTCTTGGTACCATGCAGTTCCTTGAATATCAATCCCGTGTTTTTCGGCAAAAAAAATACCAGAGCCCTGAAAAACAACAACCAGTTAAAGTTGGTTACGGTGGCTCTTGGTATGAAACTCACTCCGAACTCAGCCTTGATTTTGCGTTAAGTTCTTTTGGCTATTATGCAGCATTGCAAAGGCATTGTCTCATTTGCCTTATTCAAGAAAAATATAGTTTCCGATAACGTGGTTAGTTAGTACTGCCCGAAGTGAGAGAAATGTTCATTGAAAAATAACGACGAATGGCTTTTATCCCGAGCATTAATCGCTGACAGTGTCCCACACAAAATATATGTCTTATTAGATTTTGTCCAAACGTTTAGGAATTCATTTGCATCAATCGAATTTAATGGACTGATACAGCTAGTTTTGCATGAATTAGCATGATGGCATTAATAATTCATAGTTACTAAACGTCACCAGGAAATTACATTATCGGAAAATCTCAAGTGACATTGGATGAGTCATATATATTGCCTGACTGTGTTTGTGAGAGTAACTTTGAAGAAATAATACCTGATTGAAAAATTACCCTATTTTTCATAATCGAACAAAAAGAGCTTTTACTGCGTAATTTCCCTACTATTTTAAAAGGTAAAAATAGATTACTCCGTTAGCAGGTTTTCAAATGATGAGTTTTATGTTAAGTTTTCTAAGATTAGGAGAAGAGAGATATCGTTAATGCGTGTCAGATAAATCCATACGAAAAAAATGTGCTTCGATAATGGAATGTCCACTACCCTGTAGCTTTTTCGGTGACAAAAAATGTGGTTAACCTACTCGAAAATATTTATGGCATTTTATACCTTTAGAGATATCACAGGAACATTAAGGACAGGTAAACTCTGGGAGCTCGAAGAAAATTGAGTAAAGCTATCTAGATGATGGAATTTCTTAGGATAGGGAATGAATCTTTAATAATGTGTATGTACTACCTAGTCTTAATGTTTCTCTGTTTTCTTATCATTATTATTAATTATTTTAATTACTCTGGGGAGAATCAAGCTTTTGACACATCCAATAAAGTTGATTGTGCCAGGCAAACATCCCTAGCTTTTAGCTACAAATACGTCAGTGCCCCGTGAATAACACATCAGTTTTGAAACCAATGGAGATTTACCAGATAAAATTTGCGTGGACTTTATGAAGTTTATGTTTATTGTGCATTTGTGGGAAATTCTCAGTTTTATCATTGCTTATGTAATTATGTCATTCCACTAAATTAAGACCCAAACGACTATCTTCAATGTTTCTGCGTTCCTCGTAAGTCTACTATCCTCCCAAATAGCATTTCATTGATGAAAATGACTTGTGCGAGGGCAGTTTTTTAGAACCTCCGATAGCTCTGCAAAAACACCATCCAAGCGACAGGCGGGTATTGCGCGGATAGGGCAATTGCGCGCCCTCCGCACCACACGTTCGAGTCATTTCTGACGTAAGTTGTTTGTTTAAGGTTAGTGGCTGTCTCATTAACTACACTGCCTTAATTGATTCTCCCGCCAAGTGAGCACTGCGGAGCGACAGCCAGAAAACTCGCCGAATGGCTTCAGAATTGACTTTTCTTGACCTTTATGGCGATGAAAGAGATTTTTAACGTTTATACGACTGCTCAGTGTGAAACATTGCGTCAATTCCCATTCAAAACAAAAGAAGGGACATGCTGACTTCTGGAAGTGTTCTGATCCGTGACAACGCCCGTCATCTTAGCGCTGATGCGGCCCAGCTGCTCCATGAGCAATTTCAATGAGACATTTCCGATCACCTGCCGTGCAATGCCGACCTAGTGCCGTGTGACTTCCATCTTTACGCTGTGATGAAGATGTGGCTAGAAGGGAAGGATTTTCAAACGGGCGATGAGCTTCAGGACTAAGGCAAAATTCATTTGAAGTTATTGGCGGCAACATCATATGAAGAAGGTTTTTGTAAATCTTGTCCACAGGCACGACCAATTCCTCAATTGCCAAGGCGATTACGTCGAAATTACACCATTAGTGTGTCCAATATTTAGCTATGAAATAATTTTCAATCAATGACTTCGTCTTCTGTTCATGACTCATCGGAGATTGAAAAACAAATCGCCCTCGTATTTTTAGTCAATGAGTGGTAGATACTCTACGATTGTTCCCATGTGGTTATGCCTCATAGAGCCGTTTTTTTCTGTCATTTATCGTAAGTTAATTAAAGATGAAAACACCCCGTCGAGAAAATTCGCCCCTTGAAAATTCTTGGTGTAAGAAATGGGCCGTTTACGTATTACTCACACAATGGAGTGATTCGTTTCTTGTTAATTAGTTTTCGACGATAATCCTGAAACGGTTTGAAGCGTACAATTCTTAATGAAGCGGATAAAAGTGAATATTTATGGACTTATAAATGTTTATTTAAATCAAATCGAAATTGAATTGAAATTATCTTAATTCTACAGAACTTGCAAAACTCCGTTAATTCCGTTAACTTAGGAAAACTAAGTTTTCATAAATTGCATTTCCATTTTTATTTTAAATAAGATATGGAAAAATATAAGCATTGTACACTGAGTTTGAATTTAAGTTGTGTTTTTGGCGACGGAAGGTATGAATTAGTTTTCCACGATAATGCTGCCTTGACCCATTTTTAAATTGAAAATGCCATGATTTATCAACAATTCACTATTTTGATTTTCGTATGATAAAATAACATTGCCCAAGATAAGACACAATGAATTTCAGTCATGGCATCCGTGAAATCCATTCCAATATTTTCCATCGTACGACAGTAACCGCATGTGAGGAGACTTCACACATTAATGGTGATAGCTTTCCTTTTCAGTCATATTTTATGGCGGTAACTTATGGGATTATCATTTTTGAAAAATTCCGTCAAATTTAAATTTTACAATCCATCAAACCGGAATACAGTAGTGGGTGTAACTGGGAGACCCAACTTTTGCTTCCGTTTCAATTATTTCGTTTATCCACCGTAAGCCAATTTCGTTCAGCGGTGAATCGTTGGCGATAGAACCATGCAATGAATAAGCCAATGTCACGGGTTTATTCCATTCACCTGATGCGAGTGGATCGTGCGGACAAGTGGAGACGGCTGGTAAGACTCGGTCTCCGGGCCAGAATATCCGTATGCGGACCGTGAAGGATTGCAATGGGAGATATCCAAGCCGTTCATCATCGCTCGTATAACTATCTCCAACTGTGGAGAGTGGTAGAGTTCGCCATGCCAACGCAGCGCGGCGTGGACGTTTCTCTCCGATTTGGGCGAGTACAGGAGCCAATGTTAAGTCCTTGACAAGGAATGAATGCGGTTGTGGTCACGGAGGAGGAGGAGGTTGAATTTGCATGCGGGTCCATTTATATATCCAGGCACACACATCCAAGTCGGGCGCTTGGCTAGTGTGACCTCGCCATGTCCCGGTTAAAGAGGTCTCTCGGATTTGGGACGTTTTTTTGAGTAGTGTTGTGCCCCAGAAGAGAGCCGGGGAAGTGAAAAAGGGTCATCCGATTCCTTTGCGAATGGCTCTACGTAATGGGCTGACCCCTTCAAGTTTTGTCAGATCAGGGTGTAACCCACACGGAAGCCGCATTGCGGTGCTGGGTATATGGAGACGTTAAAGTTGAAAATTTGTGGCGCACGAATGTCCGAGCTTGCCGCGTTGTATTCGCTTTATCGCCATATCATCTCGCAAAACTTGGTCTTTGTAGGATGAGAATGTGTGCAACCATAACCTCTTGAGGTTAAGGTTGCACACGTTGCAGGAAATGGCAAAGGAGAACGATCCTCACGGATCTTTTTATGTAACGCTCTAGGGTTATTGGTGTTGAAAAAATTCTCCGGTAGAAAGGAGAGGTTTGTATCTAACTTTACAATTATAATTAAAAATAAATGGTTAGCATATCTTACTTAGAAGACAAAATTTGAATTAAGAGAAAAGTCATAAAGTGGATGGAAACCAAGAATTTACTTTTTCGGCATAGTGCATTTTAAAATGTTACTTAAATTCATGCATTGATGCATGAAATTTATAGCTACACGTCAACTAAGATTTGTGGGTGAACATTTCGCCATCCATCTTAAACTTACCGTACAAAAAAAATTACGGCGTTCAAAACTTTATCATGCATAAGGTAAGGAAGGCAAGTGAATAATGCTGGCGAAGGAAGGCCGGAATGGACAGGTGTCGAGAGGGTTGACGAGGTGGAAGGTGGGAAAGTATCCGGACGATAGCCGGGGAATGTTGGAAGTCAGTGAAAGGGCGACAGCAGGAAAGAAAAAATATCGGACTCAGTGTGGAAAGGTGAAAGGAGTGAAGCGAATAAAAGAATACGTAGGGACCGGCATGCTTCTTCGCCGACTTTCTGTTGAACAATTAGAGGTAGGAAAAAAGAATATGGCTTCATTAAAATATTGACGATTCCGTGCTTTCAACTTGAGGTAATTGGTGGGACTTATTTAATTAAGTGATGAAAAATTTGCTTTAATTGTTAAGAGATTTTTGATGGAGATCGACATTTCACATTAGAGCAAAGAAACCTCTTTCTCATATTATAAATGCTGACTGGATGTCAAGCTTGGGGTCTCATCAACCAGTTTTAATCAAATTCTTAGTAGTAAGATGTGACCTTAATGATTCATGTAGACTTTTATCTTTTGTAATAATTTGAAAGTATGTCGTCATCCAAGGTTTGCGGTCGAAATTCCTCATGACATTGTAACCTCCTGGAGGAGAGCAGACAGAGAAATTCCTCCATCTCTTTCTGTGCAGAATACTTTTACAGCAGCGTGTGAGTAAGAGTGATTTAAAGACTTTAGGACTTAATGTAAATATGGCTCAGTGGTCTTCCATAGGGCAACTGGTGTGGATAAAAACGTAGCTGTTCAGCATCTTTCGTCAAAAATATTTTTATTTGATTGAGAATGCATTAAAGTAAGAGATATCCCAGAGATTTGGATCTATCCCAGTTCCATTGTTTTCCAATCATAATTCTGCTATCCTGTTCAGCAGAAGGCTAAAAAAATTGCCTCGGGAAATAACCCCTTCGCCCTTATTAAAAATTTTTATTGGTCTTGGCATTAGAACCATAAAGTATCGGGTGCACATTTTCAGATCCAACCTTCCTGCCATAAACTTTCCGATAAAATATGATACGAGCAACGTTTTGCCCGAGCTCCTCCATAAATTTTTTGCGTTATTAGTCGCTTGAAGTTGGGAAGAAGCACAGTGCGGCCCATGCTTTAAGTGCTAAGTCTTAAAATGAAAGCTAGGCAGCGAACTGTCAATCGCGAAAATGCATCGTTTGCGCGAAATTTTGCTCTGGAGTAAAAATTGCGCGTACTAAGTAGAGGGGGCTCCGATAAATAATCCGCTAAAAATTTTTGGAGGTACTTATGGGCATTTGCATGAAAATGTAAACTTCTTCTCTTAAATTAACATTTAGGCTGGAAATATTTTATCTTGACAATTCAAAAGCTAAATGTTTGAATTTTATGAAATCAGTTTTTGAAACACTATTCGGAGTCTTATTAAAAGTTATCAAATTATACTTCGATTCACAGAGTTTTGGATATGTTTGAAATCATTACACTTAGGAGGTTGACCTAGCAGTAATTCCGTCACATGTTAATTTTAGGCATATTTGGAAGGTATTTTGATAATTAATTTTGTTTCTGTATATGAAAATCACCTTCATTAATGTCCTTTGATCATGCACAGCTGGAAGTTTTGCAAATTTTTTGTATGTTACAATTTTAATGAAATATTCTATTGCACAGTTTTCTCGAAAGGTAATTCCTTCACAAATGGAATTGCTCTTATATTCCCCTCGAAACGGCCATGAATATCGGGCGAATAAAACGTTGCACGCATTGCTGAAAATTCCAAAATCTCCCGATAGGAGGCGTCGCTTCTTGGAAATTTCTTTTTGGTCCATTCGCAATTTTTTTTTTTCAAAATATTCCTCGCCCCTACACCACGACAGAGAAATTTTTTTATCTCAATTAAGATTGCGTGTTTTTCGTCAAAAAAAATAATCCATCATGTGTATGAAAGAAAGTCTTTACTATTTAAGTCTTGTGGTCGAGGAAACGTTAATAAAATATTTCAACGACCTCATTCGCATTCGAACTAGTCCTTGAGCTGTAGCTAAAATTCAAGGTCTTTTTGGACGCTAGTCAAGGTCAAGAGCTTGAAAAGTTAGAATTTTTATGCGAGGATCAACCTTTCTAAATTCTGTTTCTTTGAGTTCTAGCTCTATTGTGTGGGAATGAAAATAATTAATGTGAACCATTGGTTGGTTTGACTGAGAATTCTTTTTCCATTTCCATTCATTTGGTCAGTCTCTATTTCTTGCGGTATTTAATATTTCCCATAGCCTTAATGTGTTTTCCCTCTGACTCTTTTATGGAGTATGCTTTATGCTCTATCTCTTTAGTTATTTACGTAGCTCTTCTTTCAGGCTCAATCAACTTTAGTCCATCGTGCCTAAGTAGGCTTCTCTCTTTTACAGCGGAGTTTCCATTCAAATCCTACACTCTCCTACGCTAATCAGCTGTCCTAGCTGCTGATTGTTTAATAGACAGTGGAAATTGACTATTCCCTCCTATGTGATATTAAATAAGTCGCCGAGAGCCTCGTAGTAGCTATCCAAATGAAAATCATAATGGTACGGATACAAGGTTTGCCTTCTGGTACTGGAGGATCTGTTTCGGAACAATTATTAATATTTTACCCGGGGTCAAAAAATATGAGAGAGGAATAATTTTATCTGTATCCTGTTCAGAAATGTAGAATTTATCACGGTGTTATCATGATTACTACGATTATCCCAGCTATTCTAATTTGCACACATCGTCGCTTACCGCTGCTCTCTAGCTATTTGCCTGACGATGATATACAGGCTATGGAATGAGTGTTCTGCTTAACCTTTTTTGATATTTTTCGCCCAGTTCTTGGAGTATAGTTCTCTGATTCTTTATTTATTACAAATGTGTATAAGGCTAACGTTTTTAATCTTTATTTTCCCATTATTAAGGCTTTCACACAGAGAATTGTTACGTAGGGATTACATTTATATTAGAAACTTATGCTTCAAGAAATATTCTGCATAGACAGGAAGCTGTTCAAGCCTTCAGCATTGCAATTGAATGACGTTTGAGTTTATAATGAGAATAAGCGAAATCTTTTCATCACACGAATTAAAAACTTTCGTTTACAATATATAACTTGCCAATCGACCTGAGTAAAGAATTACGTACTTACGATATTTTCAAAGCTCTTTTCTCGCAAAGCACAGCGCGAGCCCTCTTTGAGTTCGTTGCTTCGCACTTTGGTCAGGATATGAAACGAATGGAAAACGACTGAGTCGATGGATTCTGGAGAGCGATAATATCGCTAAAGCGAATGAAAGGCATCCATTACCACTCGTTCGTCATCTCCCTAGCGGTCGTCTCCCTTCCTCATAAAAGCCAGCCGAAGACGTGACACAACCCACAGATCTCTGGAATCCATAATTCCACCTTCCGATGGGCGCTCACTTCGATGGAATTTGCCTGCGACCACTGAACAGGCAATCGACTGTCACTGATGCGATGATAGGCGCCGCTCCGTCTCCGAAAATTGCCCCTAAGGTCTCCTGAAGGAAAAGACGGGAGTCGAGGCCAAATTTCGGATGTGAAGGCGCGACTCGGTCCTGGTGGGTGGGTCGTTGTAGGGTCGGAATCTGTCACCCGAAACGGATCTGCATGTCGGGATCCAGCTCGCAAATTGGAAAGCGGGGAATGGGAGATGAAAATTTCCAGCCACCCTTTTCCTCTCATCTCGCTGAGCCAATATACTGCAAAAGGACAAAGTCGCAGGATAGAAGGCGAGTGCGAATATTCGATTCTTAAGATGACGCGTCACTCCCTATCGGCCGGTCGTCTTTTGCCTTTCTTCGCGACGGATTATTCGTTTCAAATTAAACGCCTAAAAGTTTTTCTGGTATACACAATAGTCAATAAATAGTTTATCAATGTGTTTCTCTATCTCAAATACTCGTATAAAAAAATTGGCCGGCCTCGAGGAGGCGGGGTTAGTGTCCTCGCCTACCAAACCGAAGGTCGCGAGTTTAAGTCCCGCCTGAGTGTATGTAACCAGGGCATAGTTGTTTGCGGTTTTCCATTGTTATTTCTTGTTATCCCCGATTGAAAGACCAAACAGTACTGTTTTCGGGGTGATGAGAATAATTGCGATGAGAATAATTGAGAGTTGCCGCAACTAAAAAATCGCCCATGCGCTAGGCCACAGTCAGCGACGTGTATTTCGTTTGAACTTCTACAAAGCAAATAAATAATTGCTTTGTAAAAGTTGCCAGTGCGCGGAGGCCAAAATATAAATAAAATAGAAAGTAATAAAATATTTCATCGAGGAAACTAGTGTGGTAACATTTTCTATTTTAAGATGGCCAATGTTGGCAGGTTTCTACTCGATATAGCCTGTAAAGCTCATGACGATATAATAAGTTTAATGCACGGTATTAGTCTCGAAAGAAGACTGGCTGAGGGAGAATGATGCAGCCTCATAAGAATTTTTGATTAGGAGCGCGGTAGCCTAGTGAATTGAGCGCATGGACGTTGAACTAAGGACCCTGAATTCTATTTCCGGTGGAAGCCAGTAAACGCCGAAGGATAACCATTGGAAGCTATTGGATTGAAGTGCAAGGCTGCCTCGTGAAAGAAAATGACACCCCTAACCTGATTGTGTGAAAGGTTATACTCCTGCGCTTTAGTTAGACGTGAGCACTACCCTTCCCTAACCAAGTAAACTTTCGGGTTGCATATCTGAGAAAGTGAAGCTTGTGTCATTTGGGGCGATTTTGTCTTTGCTACTTCTCGCAGAAGGCAAACTCCACTACACTTTCCGCTGCTTGCTTGTAGAACTACTGGTTTACGTAATTAGGTGCCAGCTAGTGATATTTCATTCTCAGTTTATGTCTTATAGCCCTTTTCGTAATTCTGCTTTATATAATTTATTTTTAACAATAGTAAATATTGTTTTAAAATTTTAAACTTACTTATTCTTTCAGTATAGGAGGAGTAGGTTATATACTTGTTAAATAAAATGCGAATGACTCGGAATAAAGAAAATTGGTTCCGTACAGATTGGAAACTTAAACAAAGCAACATCCACGAAAAAATCGGATAAGTTGGTCACCACTAAGTACAATATAATGGATGGCTACTAGCACGCGGCGACAGGCCTGTGTGGCTGCGATTTATTTCTGGGTTTTCAAAAAGATAACAATTACAAACGACAATGCCCTGGATAGGGGCAACATAACCAGGCGGAACTCTAACCCGCGACCTCTTGTTTGGCAGGTGAGGCCTTCACCCCGCCGCCAGCAAGGTCGGCAGATTGGAAATGTTAACAGAAATTATTACTTTAGAAGAAATAAATCTATCACATTCATAACTCTTCAATGCTAACACTTGCCTATGCGTTTCCTCTTTTGCTAATATGGATGCATCGTAGTATTTATTCGTAGACCTTCGTTTTGTTTTGTGTATTACAGACCCTCAATCATTTACGTCGTGAGTCCAACTTTAAAAGACAGATTTGCTGGCAAGTAGTCATAGGACATTCGCTAGTAAGCTCTCGAAAAAAAATCATCGCCCTAATAGGAAAGGGGCCCGAAAACTATGGTAATTATATGTACGTAACTTATTAATATTTATAACTTTCTTATCACAGTAAAGAGAATATTTCGTACCGTAATTGTTGTAGGTAGTTTTTAATCTCAAAAATGAGAAGATCGTTTGCCTGTCATACCATTGTGCTCCCCACCACGCCAGAAAAGAATCCTAGGTCCGTCCCTGCATCGTGGAATATTTTGAAAACCGGTTTAATCACACCCTAAGTGGCAGCATAAATCTAGCTTCAACGAGATTGAATGGGGCCTCCTTTGTGTAGACCCCTTGACTCGGACTCTAGCTTCATTTCACTAGGTTGCGTGTGGGCTTTTGTTTTTGAGAATACTCTTTTGTGTAAGACTTTGCCAGGTAAAGGGCAACCGTAGGTGGTGGGATATCGTGGGGGTGGATATTAGTGGCTGGATCCGTAGCCACGTGGAGGAGAGAGGGGTTTGATACGTAGGCGGCGGTATTCAGATGACAAGGCGAAGGTTGACGCAAGGTCGATCCTTAATTTCAACCCTTTCGCTCTCATTATACCTCCATTAGGGACAGGGGCTCTGTCAAAGAGACACTTTGTCACCCTGAGGTACTGACGTGATGAAAATCACCACAGTACCAAGGCTTTAAAGTCCGCTAATGTCGCTGAGATAACGGAAATGTTTTGACCCAAATACCGTGGTATAGCTGATAAAAATTTCTGTTTAACCCATTATAACCCAATGTTGCTTTTAAGTAACATCAAAAATGTATACATTTTCAGCTCTATTCAGGAAAGGGTGAAACTACGTGTTCTTTTATGCTTTCAAGTATAATGGCCAAATATATAGCTGCCACAATAATTATGATTTAATAGAAAATGTTCGCATTTTTAAAATGAGAGTTCTTCCTTCCAGGATTAGGCTACTAAGCCTGTTCCGGCTCCACATTACCATCTATTTCTTGGTCTTCCTTTACTTCTCTTGCCAAATATTCCATTCCTTGTTTTGGGATTATTTCATTTGGCATTCGAAGCATATGTTCCTCCCATCTGTGTTTGTTTATCTGTGACTGCCTGGATACCCAGTTCATCTCTTATTTTAGTGTTTCTTAATTTATCCAATCTTATGCAGCCTTTCTCTGATCTTAAAAATTTCATTTCCGATGATTCTATCCGCCTTAGTTCATTATTTTTTGGTACCCAACATTCTGATCCGTAGAGTATAGTAGGGACTGCCATCACTTTGTAAAATTGAGAAGTCTTGAAATATAATTTTTCCCAGAAGCAGCCATGGATTAGAAAGGGTTAAAAGAAGGTGGTCTTTGAGGTTGGCCGTTGTAACTGAGCAAAATGGCATTCTTAAGTATCGTAAGCAGATGAAGGGTATTAATTTTAGGTGGAATTTTATGAAGCATCGCATAACGTAAGCATGGATTCTCTTGTGAATCCTATGCTTTTGTCTTGTATGTGTACATTCCTTACTAAATGTACGCTATGTTGTTAGAATATACTCTTTAAAAATACTAATGGCAGCTTTTCTTTTTTTTTGTGAAATTCGATTCTCTACTTAAATTTCGGGATTCGTATCGTAAGGTCAATTTTTTACACCATTATGCATCCTGCGCAATGCCTATCACATGCATTGGCTGAAAGCGTAAAAGCAATTGATGTGAGATCCAGGTGCTGAAACCCTACTAAGTCAAATGTCACCCAATATCACCTAACGAGGGGAGAATTCTAAATATGACCTAAATGCACCGAACAATTTTTAGAACGGAGCGAACGAATTTAATAACCATTTCTAATTTTGCTATAGTATGAAGGAGTCATTTAACCTCATCTGGAGAACCATATTGTTTTGAAACGAATGCATGTTTAACTTCGACCTCCTGGAAGCTATCTTTGGTAGCTGAAGATTTTCTTTTGAAAGTTTTTTTCGAGGCTTAATTAATACACATATTTGCTCCTGTAAACCGTATCTAATTAATTTTTTTCGGTATTGCTTTATGTAATATAAAGTTTATATAAACACCATTCTAGGTGAGTCGTGGGCAAAGCATCCTCCGCAGAATATGGGGAAGAATTCTTAGTATTGTCATAATGCAATGGATGTGATTATTTACCCCGTATAAGAGGTATATAGCTTTTTAAATTCCCGGATGTATGAGAGCATTATGAGTGCCAAATTTTGCAAGACAAGTAGTTCCTGAACTGGCTGCTTTCAGACGCCAATGAGCTTTTCGTTAATTTTTTTCCGCCACAGTAAATTTGTTTGATTTTTAAAAAAGTTTAGGTGTACAGGATTGCCTTTTTCTAAATTAGCCAAATTAGTCTCCGCCAAAGCACTTAGCGGGCAATACTATGAGCATATTTGGCACGATTTTCATATATTTTAAATGCATTTTACTGGATGCTAGCTGCGGTGCATATTGGTGAATTCCGAGGAAACTAACAAACTCACTTTGGAACACTATTGACGTGGCCGAAGTGCATGACGCATCTAGATGTAAATGTCCTATCACTTGCCAGCAATTACGAATAGATTGGGACGGTTGATACGTAGTTGCTGTACCTTGAGATAGATCATAGATGATAGAAAACTTTTTACGCTTAATGCTATACTTTTACCTATCATGTTTTCGACATAAGGTAGAAAATCAGGGGCATTCATAGCGAATAAATATATTGTGGAAAACCGTGGTCTGTAAAATTGGGCAGAAAAATATGTAAAGGGAAAAGTTTAATTTTCCGTGATTATTTAAAAGAGTACAGACCGATACTTTCTTTAGTGACATATATCCCGGCGTTTGACAATTGAACCCGTTATTCGGCTATCGTATCAAATGAATAGCTTGCTAAGTTTGTTGAGTTATAATCTTTCCTGGGGTTTCTTTTAAATTTTTTCCCAGGGTTTAGTTCTTAGCTAATTCATAAGTTCTTGCGTTTCTCTTTTCTTCCTTGCCTTGGTTTACCCTGAGGTGTCCACGATTCCCTCCCTCAAGAGAAATAAAGGAACTTCCGGCCACCACCTGTCGGCCGGCCGGCAAAGGTTAGCCAAAGTTTCGGAGAACACAATAAAAAAGAGGTGACAGCCTGAATGGCCTTTTTATTCCGCACTCGAGCCGTCGAGAGAGAAATCTTTTCCTCATTTTGGGAAGAACTCCGAAGAACAAGAACTGTTATGTAAGAAAATAGTGGGCGTTGGTACAAAAGGCTGGCGGTCATTTCGGAAGTGGAGAATGATAGTGGAGTTACTCTGAATGAAATTGCCGGACTTTGCTATACCTAAAGAGAAGTTTTCGTCGAGAATCCTTGAGGCCGAGAGAACAATAATTAAGTGCATATCTTTTCGTTTCGGTTGTACCTAATACTGGAATACGGGGCTTGGAGTGAAACCGCAGGGGTATGCTCTTGGCTTAACCAAGGAAATTATGCCAGTTTTCCGAATTTTGTGTTATACTTTGATTCCTTTGCATTTTTGCTGACAAATTTTCCGATTAAATATCTGTTAATGTTTATTCAAAGGTAAGGAAAGAAAGGGCTAGGAACATGGAATAGAAAAAGGACGAGGACAATGGTGCTGTGGTAGATGAAAAAGCCAGAAATCAGAGGGTAAAAATTCGGGCTGACTGGGACTTGAACCCAGAACCTTCTGGTTGCCGGCCAGGTGCTCTACCAGTTGCGCAACCAGGACGCTTAGATTTACCATCATTTCGGCGGGCGTTTATGCACAGGAAACTCCCTGTGAATGAATGAAGTAGTGTTAATGTTTATTAATATATTAAAATTGGTTTTGTTTTCGTTTTCAAAATCAAAATTTGGGGAGATGTAAGTGTAATTTTTTCAATATCTCTTCAGTATTCTCTTGAATGAGCCACGCGTTACAAATTAAATCCATTATTACTTTTGGTTTTAAATGATTAGTTGCTTGTAGATATTCACTCTTGATTTTTTGAAGAATGCATAACAGATGTTTTTTCTCTTGCTTATTGTCGCAGAAGATCTTGGTGTACGCATATTTAGCTGTAGGGAATTGAGTTTATTTATAAATAAAGCAATTATCTATCGTCCGACATCGTGCATTATCCAGTTGACTTTTGTAATACTACGTGTATTAAATTTTATGTAGAATTCCATATTATGTTAATCATAATAAATACCTAGTGAGTGAATGTCACTGAGCTTAAGATTTTCTTCGATTTCCTCAACACAAAAGATTTTTTAAGGTAGAAACTTTTGAAATTTCACCCCAGATTAGCTGTTGCATATGAATTACCACTTCCTTGGTCCAATATATAACATTTAGAAATTTTTTCTAGGTCATACGAGTATATTTCTATAGTATTTCAATAAGTCAATCAGAAATACCTATTGATTTTCGGTCAAACCTATAGATTCTTCATTTTTATTGTATTTCAGGATGTATCTATTGAAGCACTAAACGATCACCAATATTAAATTTGTTATTCATAGTCAGTTTGTTTAATCATTGCTTCCGCTTGCAAGCCATTTGCGACAGCGATATAATTTTTGTGTATGCTGTATCTATGATTTTACAGAAAAGTGGTGTTTTTAGTACGAATATAAATCGGTATCGGATTATTTTATTTTGTTTGAAACGTGAAACGTCAATATTGCATCCAAGGGAGAAAAATTTTATTTCGAGGAAGTAGTAAATGCTAATATATTTTCGCCTTAAAATTTAAATTTTAGTTTAACTGCTTTTCACTCCAATTTTACGCTCAGATGCTTGTGTACCATTAATTATTGAATGCTATAAAAACCCCGGAGTAAAAGGCCAATTAGCGCTGTTTTTGATGGAGTGGTAATCAATAAATAAAATTCTAAATACGTAAAAATTGAGAAATGCCCTCATAATTCATTTTTTTCAGCCTCTTCATAAAAAACGAGAATTAACTGGGAAGGGCTCAAATATTTCCTCAGGTTTACTATTCCATTATTCTCTCTCCCGACGTAGGAAGGCAAATTTAGCGTATTTGAGAGCTGACTCGGAGGGTCTAACTTGAAATTATGATCATTCCTTGCCAAATAACAAGTTTTTTTTACCCTGCTTGATAGACCTCTTCAAGGGCGCCCCATAGTCGTAACATCGTCCCACTTAGCGGAAGAAGCGCAAGTGAACTTGGCATCGCATTGGTATTGCCCATGTCTCACCGCTCGTCCTCAGAAACGTCGAACACACACGTTTCCCATTCCCGTTTGCGTTCGAGGTGGGACGTTTCACGACCGGCTTCTGTTGCAACGACCTTTGCGATCGTCCGGCCTCCTCGCATGTTTCCATCCGCGACTACAGACATGCTAAACAGAGCGCCTTAATGACACTTGCCTCGCCCTTCGAAGACCATAAATACGAGCGTGAGTGCATCCGCGCAATCAAAGTCAGCTGGCGCGAAGTAGCATCGACTGTGGCTGCTCACGCCTTTCCTCCCTATACCCTCGGAACGCAGTTCCAAGCACCTGCTTCGCCCCGCCAGTTGGGCAGTCATAAAAGTACTTATTCATAATTAAAATTTCGACTTATCGTAGAATACTGTTTTCAATACTAAACGAGCGGAAGGCGCTGAATATTTTCCAGGAGTAAATTACAGTATTGTGATGTTGCCGTATTAGAAGAGGGTAGGCAACTCCCGTGGACTATGTCTTTAAAGCTATCGTTCCAATTCAAGATGAGGGTAGTTTTTAAGCGAAAAATAGAAGTTTCCTTTGAAGACACTGGAGAAAAGCTTATGAATATTTATGCTTATTGAGATTTCAGGGGAGATGGTTAGGAAAAATGCACAATTGTGCTAATAAATATTGGCAACTTCTATTTATAAAATGTTTTAATACGAACGTTTCAGCTTTTTCAGCAACACCAGGTTCAATTTCACGGGTACAAAAATGTTTGTAATAAGTAAAACATTAAAATGTTTCAGCTGAGGAAGTCTTCTCTTCATTCAAAGTCCAAAATACATTTTTAATTCTACATGAAAACCCATGATGTTATTGCCATCTCAATAACTTTTCGTTCGCAGGTTTCTCAATATCCTGTAATTTCAGAACATGGACTTTGGGAAAAGCCTCAACGCAAGACGATTCTCGATTGATGTTTAACCTTTTATAACCTTTTATTATTTTTTTTTTGCAAAAATTGTAAAATGTAGAAACCCAAATTTCCGCGAGTCACCTACTAGTGCAGTTTTATCCTCTTTATCCGTCCCTAGTTTATCCCTTCTCCGACTTCAATCAGACATCAAATTCATTTATAATACCCTTAACTCCCACTTCGACAGTCCTGACATTGTTTCCTTCCTCAACATTAGAGTACCTTCCCGCCACACCCGATCTACTTCTTTACTCCACATTCCTACACCCAGGCTATCTGTAATTAAGCGCTCTCTTTTCCATAGGCTTTCCCTTTTAATAAATACTCTGCCCAGTGATATTGATCCGTTTGGTCTGACACTTAAAAATTTTACTCATCGGGCATTAACATATTTATCGCATAAATGACTAGATAGCCGGATAAATGTTTGTTTTTCTTTTTTATTCTATTTAAATTTGTAATCAAATCAGTATTATTTAATTATTTAATATTTGTTGTTATAAGTGCACTTTAAATTGGCAGTATTGCTGTATGTGTATCTCTTTATTAAAATAAAAATAAATAAATAACTCAGAGCTGCTTAAGGGAGAAATCAAATTTCAAGGTTTTTTATTCTGAAAAGATCAAAATTTGTATACAATCATAATTATCGGGGTAGATCAATATTTCGTCATTAAAATGTACACCATAAAATAATACGTAGTTTAGATATTTCCTAAATAGAGCTAAAAACGTATACGTTTTTGATGTTGCTTTGAAGCAACATTGGGTTATAATGGGTTAACGAATAAGGCTAAGAGCCACTAGCGACTCAGAGGTTGCTCGCTAGGCTTACAATTAGACTGCTTGAGCGATTGAGAATAGATATCGTTCAAAGTGAAGCGGAGTACATTCTGTGTGAACCCTTACCTATTTCCAGGTCCGGCAGGAACTATTGAGTAAGAGAGATATTTTTTCGAACGGACAGATATAGGAATTCGTATTTCCCCGAACAATGAAAGACTTAAATAAATGCTGGCCGGCCTATTGATGCGGCTTTAGGGGTTGTGTGCTGAGGTAGCGTAGTGGAAAGAGCTCTTCCATGTAGGATGTTGGACGGTCATTCATTCTCGTATCGTTATAGTGTTGGATGATGGTGCGTCTACGTTATACCCTGCGAGCCATCCCTGGGATGTTCGGGAGGGGGTGATCACCAGCACGGAAGAGGATCCCTTCATCCACACCGCACGGTTATAAAAATATTACGCATTATATTAAAATACACTTCCACATTAATTCAAAGGCAGGACTTGCCGATGGGTCGCGACGGTTAGTAATTCCTATAGCAAGTTCTGCAAGAAAGATTTCGTGCTTTCCCAGCAAATGGACTCAGTGAAGAGTTCTCGGGATCGCCACCGGGTCATGAACTCTATATCTGCCGACGTTTCGATGACCGAGTCGGACATCGAACCGTCGGCAGATATGGAGTTCCTGACCCGGTGGCGATCCCGAAAACTCTTCACTAAGTTATGCAAGGTTGCAACAATTGAAAAATAAAAACATGCAAATAGTCTTACTGGCGAGTGACGCCATTAATTTTATTAATTAACCGTTGCTGAGCAAAGAATGACACTTTAAATCTCTTTGTTACGCACTAAATTTCAGTTATTTTCTTCTCGTGGTCACATCTACCATAGTACGACGGTGAATAGAGGATTTTTACAAATCTTCACCATCAATAAGATTGGTTTGACGCTGGTCAATAAGATTGGTTCGGCGAGGCTCTCCACTCAATATTTTGTTCAGCTAATTTCTTTACATCTTCTGCGTCTTATGAGAAAAAAGCTTCCCTGAATTTAATAATTGTGAATAAACTTTGCTCTAAGCCCCTATACTTTGCTCTTTAACTACTATATTTTGCTCTACGCCCCTGTAAAAATTCACATTCTAACTCGCGTAACTTAATCGCCTTTTCCATCCTCTATTTTCGTCTCGCCATGCAGCCATGCATTCCCTCCATGCTGCCCTATGGCTCTCCCATCAGCCACTTTTCATTCACGCTCCTGCTCTCAGAAGTGGACGCTCGCTGGTGGTCTCTGGTCGCAATCGTCGACAATTATGAGAGGTGCTTCATGCCCACAGTCGCGTCAGAACTGTTTCAGTCGTCGGTTGGCTTAAGTGACTGGATCGAACGCTTCCCGCAATAAAATGTGAATCCTGCAATGCTGCTGCCATTCGCGCAATCCATGGACTGCCCGTGAGGTCTGTGGCGATTTCGTGATGACGTTCGTCTGGTAATAATTGTTGATCGGTTGCTGAGAGGGAGACCACGGGCATCTGGTGCCCTCGAAAGCCATTTGCAGTATTCTGGTACAGAGTTTAGACAATATATTGTACGTCGGAAAAGAGGGGATGATACTTAGCCTGTGAAGTGAGTCCTGCGGTAGTCCGCAGTCTCGATTGCTTGGCCTTTCGAGGTGGCCTGCAGAAATATATTCCGTTGGGGAATATGTGATGCCTAGAAAAGAAACGACCATCTCATAATACGTGTCCTGTAAAGCCTATTAATGCCATATTGAAATTTTGATTCAGCGAAGTTAAAGTTTTAAAAAATTAATAATTTTTATTTTGGGTTCTGATTAGGTTGAGTAGAAATGAGTGTAGAAGAGCCTCATAGGTGAGTAGGTTTGGCACCCACGTTTTATTCTTCGAGTGATGAAAAGCTTATTTTTTTTACTTTTTAGTGCACGTTACACTTTTTGGGAAAAGCGTCATTTTAAATATTTTCCACTTTATAGTGGTGAATCGTATAGTATATTAAACTAAAGCTGTTAAAGGAAATTAATCTGAAAACATCATATCCCTAAACAACGCCTTTAGTATTATTTGTAATAATTACTGGCTATGAAATATAAAAAAATAATCAAAATATAAATACGTTGAAACGGTTCGAGGGGAAAATAAAGTGTGGAGAATTAAAACGTTGACCTTTCCTTGATCATATGTATAAAATTCACAAAGGGAACTTGCAAATAAATAGCTATATATACGAGTCAAAATCAGTCGACTGAGTTTCTGATGGATACATTTAGGCTTTAGGACGGCATGTTGTACGCAGATCCGTTAGTTGTGCTTCGCATGAAGGAGAGTAAATTTTTCATCGAGTTCTTCCTCTCATATCTAACCTTCAGTCTACTATAGCAAGTTTCCTCGCAGTCTGAGCTTATTTAAACATAACAGAATCTAGTTGCTTTGGGTGCGTGCGTGTATTTGCACTTCTCAGCGCTCTTGAAATCATGTAACAAATGGTATGTTGACAGGATGCCTGAGAAAGTAAGTTTAAAAATAAAAAATTCTTATTCAACTTTCCCCATTGCGCAGCTTCATGTGTCAGTGAAGTCTATATCTGGGTACAAAGCATGTGAACGTATTTTTGGCGTTTCTGTTGTGAATTTAGACAAGTGTATAAACGTTTTGATGCTGGATTCGAAAAAAAGTTAGGAGAGTAAACAAAGCGCCCGAGGTCTCCCTCTGTGTACACTTAAATGTCATTAGTGATGTACTGGAAAAAAATATTAATATAGATTAAATACTTATTACATAAAAAATGTTTAAAAATGAAGTTTTCAGCAATGATGATATTAGCCATGTTTAGTGAATTCTGTAGAAATTCTTTAGTATCTCTCCAATCTATATTTGGTGTGCTTATGAAATTTTGATCTGAAGAGAGCTCCTTTTGGCAACAATTCACTACAGTGATGTTTAGGATTTCTGGATCGAGTACCGTGAGCCAATTGCAATTCTCCGTATCGATTGTGCATTTTAGAAAAAAATGTTTATTCTGAGAAAGCCAATAGGAAAGTTGACTTTATTCGCGATGGCGATATAGTATATCAAAGGGATATTGCTGGATTCTAGAAGTGAAAGAACCCTGAGGTATTTTGGAAGCTGTTGTAAAGACGAGTGAACATCCAAGAAAGTAGGAGAAGTGAATAGAAAATGGATTTTTCCGTTCACCTGAAATGATTGAGTCAGATATTTTTTGTCGTTCTTCCGAGCTTTTGGTTCCAAAAAGGGGCATTAGGGATTTATTTACCGGTCATTTGAGCCAAAAGAACCCCCATTCTAAAAATAACCTTCCGAATGACGAATAGAGGTAAATTATAGCACAAGACCGAAAAATCAATTTCCATCACAAAGGAAACTCCAAAAGAGCGTAAAGGAATGTATAATAAAGACACGGAATGAGTGGAAACAAAGAAGCCTGGAAGGTTCCTCCCAAATTATAAATTGAAATTGGGAAAGAAAATCGTAGTTACTTTCGTAATTCCCGAAAGTCCCACTTTATATTCAAGAGGATTACGAAGTTTCTGGTGAAGGATTACGCCGTAAAATACCCTATCTTATGAATTTTCTTTCTTATAGATGCATAATGAGAACCCAATTCAGGTGGCACGGACCTTGATACAAAGATACGAGAAAGTGAACGAGAAGGTATGAGGTGCCAGTTATGAATAAAGAAACGGCTTCTATAACATCGCACTCTGCGGCGAAATTGATTTGAAACTTTCTCTCAACGTTCCTCTCCTGTTTTAAATCCAAGTCTTGTTGGTTTTGAGGATGAAATTGAAATTTTCTCCCAACTTTTTCTTAGGTGAACATTTTTTTGTTATATCGATACAATGTTTCTCTTATTCCTTAAGGAACCCCAAATTGGAGTATCTAATAGAAGTCTTTTCACCCTTCTGTGCGAGATTTTATCTGACCAATGGCCTTTCTAATATATATGCTTTGGATTCAACGTACGGTGTACTGAATAAATTATATAGAAATTATTTTATCCAAGTTATTACGTAAAATTTATTTTATGGAGATTTCTGTGTGAAGTTGTAAAAAAAATAGCAATTTTTTTGGATTTATTGGTACAGGTAGAAATATTTTGAAACTTTATGGGTCCGCTCTTTCTTTAAAAATGGATATGTTATATTTGTGTACACTCTCTAGTGCCTAATTATGTTCCTAACTAAATTACATAAAATAGAAACTTTTCTCTCTTTATGTATTTATTATTCTATATGATGTCATTATTCGAGTCAGTCTTTACAGACTTTTAGTATAGTGATTTTGAACATCTTTAATTATTCTGGCATACGATTGTATTCATTAATGTTCTTTGATCGTAAGCATGCATAAATACATATTTTATCGCTGACAGTATTTTATTTTGCAATTGCTTTTGGTTTGGAAGCCCATTAGCTATCTATAACTGTCGATTATCATTTTTCACATCCTGGTCGTAATTGAAAAATGTCTAACGAAAACTAAGTGGCTACCCACAGTCAGTTTGCCATTTGCCGCAGACTTGACATTGTGGAATGTGGATGCTTGTCATCAATATCGTTAGTCACCATCTAATCGCTAATGGTTATAGGCATAAATTATGTCATCGATTAATGGGGCCATTCAATAGGCTCCTTGAATGCGTTGACACCTGTGCCTCGTGCTTAACTATAGATCATGGGGAGAATCGTACACTCACCATTCCTCGCGTGCGCTGTCCCGCCGTCGTAATCTCGGCTCCTCCTCGGCGATAGCACGATCAATCCGGGAGCGTGTTCGGTGGAGTGGGGTACGAGATCTTGCCCAATCCGGTTGTCTTCCGGTCCGCGAGGCGGCTCCTAATTGGACCTCGGGTAGGACTCGAAGAGGCCGACCTTGAGCTGACCTTGTTTCACCCGAGGAAGAGTCCTTTCCCCCTTTCCTTACTTTGGACGTCTTCGTTTCGCCAAGATGGATGGCCTGCTCTTCAACTTTACTCTCCTATGAACCTCCCTATCGTGTCTGATTCACTTTCTTCTCACTAAGCTAATTTCTTTCTCACCTGTATCCACACTCTTACCCTCCTTAGTGTACAATTCCACTCCTCGTAAAACCCCCACTACCTTCGAGGTACCTGTCATGCACTCGCGATACAAGTACAAACATAACACGTCCACACGAATCACTCTTGAATCCGGCTCAAGCTGCGACGCTTTTACAGAGAACCATGAACTATGCTGATCTTTAATGCTTTGATCAGATCTAGGGGTAACTAAATGTATCCAACTTTAAGGAAACAGGTTAGGGCCTCGGAAATTTCTATTTTCAGTCATAACGGCTGATAAGAATCTTTTTCCGTAGACTTAGTTGATTTACGTTTTCTTCCCGATGAACCCTGGCCTCCTCCACGGCTTTTTCTTCCTCCACCACCTTTGTCAACACTCTCGCGTCCCCTATTCACACGGATCTCATCATGGGTTCTATGCACCTACCCTTTCAACAAAATCCCGAAAAGCACAAACAAACTCAAATCACTCACTTCCCGATGCGAGTTGTCATAGCCGTTCTAAGATTTATGCCACAAATCCTACTATTCTTTGCGAAACTTACTTTTTCAGCAGGCTAGTTTGGTCGCGAAATGATTTTCCCGTTTACTGGTCCCCTGGGAAAGCTAGGGAGCGACATAAACGATGTTTTTTTTTATATTTTTTGTGTATTCTACACGCTCCGCATCTTTTCCGAGAGTTTTCTTTGGAAAACCCGTCCCCTTCACCGATATCCTTCTACCCGCCCCTCTCACTTCCAAACCCCCGGGATGGGGGCCAGCGTCCCTTTCCCTTCGCCCCTCGAGGACAGCCCCCGAGAGCGGTCACAAACACCGTGCACCCTCGGTCCGGCTCCAGAGGGGGAGGGAGAGAACGCTAAACCCCTCACTCGGAGACCCCCCCAGAGATCAATGGAAGACGACGCACACGGTGTTTCGAGGAAAAAGATGGAGATGAGGAAAGGAATAGATAGGAGAGGAGAGTGTGGTTTTAGGTGGAGGACGGAAGAAAAAAAAAAAGAGGTTCACGCCTTGAAGTGCTTTGCAGGTGAAAAGCTCTATCCTGTTGCTTAAACTTCCCAATCGATCGGAGAGGGCCGAACGCGCTTTTGAGGGAAGCGATGGGAAATCAGGGCAGAAGGCATGCACGTAGAGCTATCACGAAGAGTACTACCCGGCGGATTTTTCAGAAGGGAAGTTAGTACTTTGATTTACACTGCTTATTCTTTTGTGTGGCTTGAAGAAATTGCAAGATTTTCCAACTTCGCTGTCGACGTCAAATGCTTGATTAACGTAAGAATCCCCTCGTGATGCGTACGTGTGCGATTATGTCTTTGATTAAAAAATAAAGAAATAAATAAAGTTTATCAGCGTGACTCGCCAGGGAAAAAATTGGTTGACTTTAGAATTTTGTAGATTCTGAATTCTTTCATACAGATGTGATTTAAATTAAAAGGTGGAGGAAGAAAAATTGACTGAGCACGAAAAAAGTATCTGTTTTTTGTGAGAAAAATTGGCTACGCTACCTTTGTAAAGAGGATATAAAATGTTTGCGTATTTAAATGTAAAGAAGCGGGGGTGCTAACTAAATATTCAAATATCCACGTAGCCTAGTTAATCGCATCATGTCCGCTTCGTCGAAATTATGCCGTTTGGAATTCGACTGGGCGGCAGATATGGTGGAGGGAGAAAACCTTTAGTCGACATCTCCCTTAACCGGCCTACACTAACCGGCGTAACACTACTTTTGGTCACTCGAGAGCTTTAACTCACCACTCGGGGGTAGCAGTTACCCCTCGGCCAATCGAGGGAATAACTCGTGGGACGATTCACTCAAACGAAGACATTTGGCTGCGGCGAGAGGAACTCGGAGAGCCGTGCGGATTTGAGGAAAGGGTGATGTTGTGGCCGGGATATTGGTGTGGAAATTCCGCTTGGGTCCCAACCGAGGGAACTTCTTGGCTCGGATCCCAGCCAAAACTCCGATGCTATTATAGCGTTCGCGGTCGTAACTTTTCAAAACCCTCCCGGTCCGCTGAATGATATTGCAACCTGGAGAAATTCGTCGCCGCGGAGGGAAGTTTAAAGTTGGCCGGGTAAAGGTCCGTCTAGCTACCCCTCCTCTCCCTCTTCTTCACTCCTTTCCACACGAAGTAGCCAACCAAAGGATTCGACTCAGTCCGCCAGCGTCCTTTACTGCCCTAGCGGCCACCACGAGAGTTTAATGAAACCGATTTTCTCGCCGGCGAGTGGTCAGGATCCCTTTCGAGTGACTCGTCCCGTGGGAGGTCGGAGTGCATCAACAGGTGAGATAGGGAAGCGACCTTTTTCCTTTCGCAGGACGTCCTCCCCACTCGTCTCCTCGCCAAAAACGCTTTAGGGCACTCGCGTTGACACGTGCCGACCCTAGATCCACTTCAGGCCCGGGGCGAGGACTGGTGAGAAAATAACCAACTGTCGCCCCCCTGTATAGATGCTACACACACCACCGCCAAGAGTTTGTGGTTGCCAATACTATTCCTTCGTACCCTTACGATTGTGAGGGAGCTAGGGAATTTAAAGGGGAGATTTTTTTACCAGAATTTGCATGTAAATGGAAACATAATTATTACTTCAATATCTTTGCTAATGAACAAGCTGATAACGATATATGCACAGAGAAGATACCAATCCGGAGAGGGTTACCACTCTGATGAAACACAAACCACATGACATGGAAACGAATTGCTCAAATTTACCAGCCCTAGCTTTTCACACACTCTTTTCGTCCGCAAATGTTTGACTGATTATAGTTTTTCACACATTTCCTCAGTACCCTCTGCTGTACACTTCTTCCTTGTCACACTTTTCTAAAGACAGGTGAATAGACCTCGTTTCTTTACGGCACTTCTCCTTTAAGACTCCTCACCATTCACATGTCTTCGCAAACGCCTATCTCCCCTCTCTTGCTTCACTTTTTCTTCTGGAATCTCTTCCCGATTCCTATATTTTCCTCCGTCAAGATTTCAACGTTATGCCCACGACACCACTGCGTTCGGCACCGCGGCGACGTCACTCATGATTTAAGCCCGTGTCACCGCGAACCGAAAGATATCCCAGGTCTTCACGCCTACGCCACAACTCAGCCTGGGAGGTTCAGCTTATACGATCACGCCGATAGACCTCTCGCGAGCCGCGAAAAACTTCCCTAGAGTGACGGCACCGAAGCGGGAAAATCGACTTTCATTATTCCTTTTGTTTCCAGAGGTTCTTTTTGGATCGAGATTTCCAGTCTATTCTCGCCCTGGAATAAAATAATTGAGCCGAAATAAATTTTGTACCTTCTCCCAGCTATCCTCTGTATTGAATCGGTTGTTTGTCTTGAATCTCACGATTGTAGATTTTTGTCCGAGTAAAGCCTCTCGTGAGATGACCCAATCTCCCACGGATGTTTCTCTTCGACCGAAAATGCTCACCTCAACAATCGGCAGATTTTTTGGTCCCCAAATTGACCTCGCCTCATGTGCCTTTTCAGGTTCAGTCCTGGTTTTTCTCTGATGAGGTCTTCGAGTAAGACTCAGCTTGGGGTTTGCTCTGTCCACCTTGATGGCGAGGGAAGATACTCCTGAACGTAATCGTCTAGCAAGAGGCTGCCGAATCCATCCTTGATCACCTCTACCTGTGAGTAAAAATAAACAAAGATATAATTATATTATAATCATCCTTTTTTACCTCTAAATAGATATTTCTTGAGAGATATTAAGGGTAGGAAACAATCCCGCTTGACCAATCGTATTTTTGTCTTTTTTATGTCGTAGTCTACGCGTTCAACTGATTATATCGTCTTGAAATATTCAGGATATACAGAGAGGATTTTGATGAAAAATATGAATATTTTATATCTGATACCGAGGTAAACTTTTGAAATTCTACAGGCAGGGTTGACGAGGGTCATCTTTGTATACGTTCTAACATTCAAGATGTTAGTCTGAGTTTTAAACAAGTGGTACTCCCGAGAAGACCGATCGGGTGGGAGTTAAGCTTCTTCCTAATTGTCTGTCGGCAAATGAATTGCCTGATCCCTTTAATTCGTATCGAATACTGTCAATAAGTTAACCCATTAAGTAAAACTTGACTCTACCATTGAAAATTTTTGAATAAAGTACGTGATTATTTCATTCTTTAGAATTTATGTCTCCAGCACCTGTTAGTTCTCGCTTGCGTACACTTGCCTCATTGTGAACCGTTTACCTGTGTGAACCGTTTGAGTACGTAGACGCTCCCGTGACACAATTCACAAGAACTTAAGTTTTAAAGTCTCATCGTCCAAGGAGACATATTAAACTAGTGATTTGCAAAATAAAAAATAAATCTGCTTGTTGTTTAAATAGTTCATAACTTATTCATAGTTTGAACTCTTATTTTAAAGATAAGGATGCCTAAGGTGACCTTTTATTGTGCTTCAGCTATAAAGGCACTATTAAGGAGCTAGAAATTCTATTTCGCATATCACACCTTGTAGCAATTACATTTGGGTTCATGGGTGTAATCATATCACTTGGAAAACGCTGGTGTCATTGATAGCGAATCCTAAGCATCGCCACTTTAGTTGAGAATTCAGTTTCTTGAACAGCTTCTTGGAAAGACAGGCTGATGGTGTGAAGTCCAAACTTTCCGAACTCAAATGTTATACCTATATATATACCATGGCTGCAAATTTTTTCGGAAAATAATTAGCGACCAGCCGTATTTACCAATCTGCCAAGTACTCGATATTGGCAATTTTACAGATTACATTATTGTGGTAACCGGCCATTTATCTATTGTTATATCATTGCTAAATTCAAGATAAGTAATGAAAGCATTACATGGGTATTACCTTTTCAAAACCTCTCGTGCTAAGATTTGCTGTTAATGTTAAGGGTCCTACTCCGTCCCCGCTAGTACTTGATTTTTTCTGCATCAATAATCATAAGCAAGGGCTCATGGAATCATTCAGTGCCAAGCTTTTGGAGCCGTATTACGGTTACGAGGCAGAGCCAAAAGTCACTTCAGTTGTATGTTATAATTTTCCCATACTTGGTACGCTCCAAATATCCTTTTTTTATTTTTAATGCAATATGGTCCTTAATGGAGCTGCTTCCAGAGCTAGGGTGCAATTTTTGTAATTGCAGAAAAGAGTTGCATTTTTTAATTTTATGGAGAACATCGTGGCTATGTGGAAGAGTTCATCAACATCATCACACAACCCGAAAGCCGCCTCAATAGGCGTGAGGAGAGGATAATAGAACACCAGCTGTTGACAAATAAATGGAAATACTGTAACTACGTTCTGCCTATCATTTATTAAAGTCCTTTATTGTACGGGAGAAAAACGAATTCCCATACCTATCCGTTCGGCCTAATATCTCTCCTAAGTTATCGCTATTGTTGGACCTGGAAATATAGTGGGAGTCCAATACGATCCTCCCTGTTTCGCTCTGAAAGAGATTTATACTCAATTACTCAAGCAATCAAGCGCGCAGCCTCCATCGGCTGCCAGCCTAATTTGTTTAACATCTGTATAACGCTTACCGAACAGTTTTTACCAATCGCGCAGCTTTCTCTTGTATTTTATTAAGTTCACGGATTATGTCTTTCTGCGCCGTATCCCTAATGATCGCTGCATATTCAAGGTGTTGCCGGACAAGTGCAAAAACAGCACCTATCTTTTTCTTTTTTATCCAAAACTCTTCCCACAGCAGTTGATGTTTGTCAGCTGATTATAACGGTGAGAGTGCCCTTTCCTTTCATCAGAGAGCGGGTGCCGATGACGTTTGCTCGTCGAACTCTCCTCTTCTCATTAAAGTGGTCACCTCACTCCCACTAGATGACTCAAAGTGTCATCACCAGATTTTGTCCTGACCCTCGGGCAAGCCTGAGAGAAGGTCACGTACCGCGCTCAAACGATGAAGGTTTGCTGTACTAGGTGGTTGGCATTTTCAAACAAAAATATGATCAATTCATTTACTTGGCGATTAATATTGCCTTTTTTACTGAATTGAACTGAAATTTGTCTGAAATTGCACTTAAGGTAAAAATAAATAAATATTAATTTCACGGACATGTTAATCTAAACTGGGAAATTCTATTCCTTGAGCAGAATCCGGGACCAAAAATTCACTCTGTTTGTTGACCGATAAGACAGATATTAAGGTAGTTTATTTTTATTTTTTCGTACTGTTTGATTATAAACGCATTGGCTTTCTACACCATGACGGTACCGAAACTATTTTCTTTCTTACTGAAAATGAGCAGCCGTGGCAGACGTAGTTTTTGTAATAACAATAGTGTTATACTGAATTGTAATAGGGGAAATTTTGTGAAAAATACAAAAGTTAAGCAATTGAGGAAAATTTTTTTGTATTATATAAGGTGAATAGGATTTTGAAAACACAGATTGAATGATGGAAGTTTACGAATCTCTCAAGAACCCAGTGCTGTTTTTTCTGGCTAAGTAAGAGGCTGAAGTCCTGTTATAGCCCGGTCAAATTATCCCAAAAAATAGGGGTACCCTTGCATAAATTGCCAACAAGCTGAAAATTCTCATGAACCTCAAGGATACCACTATTATGAAATCCTGAAAAGTTCCCATCGATCCCGTGTGTGCAAAAAATTTTATTCAAGGTCAAAGGTCACAAAAATGAGTTTTTTGCATTTTTTGGCCAAACGGTTAGTTTTATGACCAAAAATTGCTCAGATCAAAATTGTAGATCAAAAATTATCTACAAAATTGTCATTTCTATTTTTCTCTAAGATTTATCGTTTCTGAGAAAAAACCTTTTAAATAATAGTTAATAATGTTCCAATAATGTCCGGAGAACGCAACAATATAGTCAAACATATTACGAAGAGTACAGCTCCAGCCTAGATTCGAAAGGCTTTTTATCAGAAACGGTAAATCTTAGAGAACAAATATAAATAACAATTTTGTAGATAATTTTTTTATCTACAATTTGGATCTGAGCAATTTTTATCATAAAACTAACCGTTTGGCCAAAAAATGCAAAAAACTCATTTTTGTGACCTTTGACCTTGCATAAAAATTTTTGCACACACGGGATCGATGGGGACTTTTCAGGATTTCATTAGAGTTGTATCCTTGAGGTTCATGCAAATTTTCAGCTTGTTGGCAATTTATGCAAGGGTCAATGTCTATTTTGACCGGGCTATTATGTCGCGGTGCATATTTGAATGAATTATTTTTACCACTTGCATTTCCCAATTCAGATAATAGTAATTTTTCCATGGGATATTCCCGTTCTGCCCTCTAACAGTTAAAATATGAACGTGTTAGTGATGACTAGGCTTCGTGTAAAAGGGAGTTGGTAGGCCAAAAGGTTTGGGGCATTGCCTGTGGTCGCTTTGGCCGAGACTCCAGTGTGCATCGCCGGGAGTTCGCGTTCTTCGGATTCCCCGCTCAGCACGATGACGAAACAAGACTTCCAGTCTCACGAGGAGGGACACGAGGAAATATCCCATTCATCCACGGAATTCTCTCTCTCTTGCGATGAGGTGTTCACACTCCCACGGTCTCTCCCATCCGTCTCAACTCCATGTCCTTCCTTCCTTTCTCATCTCACTCGCTTGCTTGGATATTGAGTGAGAAGACAAGGGCCGGAATACCAGAGTGAGGAGGAAAAAGCCGGGACATGTAGGGAAGCTCTCAAGCAGTGCTGTAGGTGCAAAAAATAAACAGCATCGCGCAGGAAATGTCAGACGTCTTGTTTCCTCCTGATTCGAACTGCCGAGTTCATTTCACTCGCGGTGTTGAATCATTTTTCTCATCGACAGAGTCAGTTTAATGATACTCTCCGTACTTAAAAAGTAAATAAAACTTCTCCTAGCTGAAAAATGCTACTACAGTGTTAATGAATATCTGGAGGATGCATTTGTAAGGTAATTTCCTAGATGGCAACTAGAATTGCCTATTTTTTCCATGCTTCCGTTAGTATTTATTAAGCCTCTGTACTCTGTTTTAATGTTGTACATATCATAGTTAAATGATTATCTTGGGAATTCCCAAGAATCTTATCCTGGTAATTTCAATATTCATGTATTTATGTAATTTTTTGTCAATTTTATACTTGACTTTAGCCTTGCAGATGTGTGTACTGACAATGGTGAGTTAATCTATTTTGACAGAAAAATGTCTAATTCGATATACTAGTTGCATGTTTATTTGACTTTCTTCTGCCTAAGAGTCGAAAACTTGCAGGTAGCACATCTAGTATTCATGAATTGTTCTTTATTCATATTCATTTACTAATGTTTATTAGAAGAGTACATATTTCAAAATTGGTGAATTGCTATTGTACTTGCTTGACATATCATTTCCAAAACTATGGTGCGATCATTTGTTATTTTAACTTATTCAATTTTTATGCTAGTGGTATCACCATTTCCGCTATCCTGAAATGTCCTAAATGTAGTCATTTTACGGGATAAACATTTCCCAAATATCAAGCCTCTAAAACATATGACTTAAAGTACTCAATTTATAAGAATTTAAATTGGAATTTTTCTGTAATATAAAGTATGTCGATATTTATCCTGCGTTATTAGTGAAATTTACCCTTCCGTATCTTTAAACCTACATTTTTACATCACAAATTTAGGTATAATTTATCAATTCAGCAAAATTAAACCCCTAAAGTAAGGTCAGCATTTTACATAGTACTTTTGACGAGCGATTTCTGCCCTAAATTTCGTCACACTTATCTATGAAGAGGGACTCTTTTTATCAGTTATAGAAGATCAATTCTTAATTTTTCATTCATCAATTTCAGTTGTTTTTCCTTGCTTGATAGTACATATTTCCTTTTCTTTTATGATAATATCGAAAAAACGGTAAATTCCACATTTTAATGTATATTTAACCCCACTACCGATCATATTTTCGTCACTCTGTCATTTTCAAGGTCTTTAACCTTAGCAATGACTTTATGAGTTGAAACCAAATTTTAAGGATTTCTTCCTTTTAAACAAAAGTTCGGGAATTTTGAGGGGAAATATTAAATATGAATCTGATTTATGACAAATAAAAAGTGTCAAATGTATAATTTTGTGTAGAACAACTCGGTCCTTAAATTTTTAAAGAACATCATGATAACTTAAAATATCACAGTAAGCAAAGCGAACTGTCCCACTGGTCCTCTGACGCTTGGGAATTGTTTCAAAGCTGTGTTTTCCCCTGAGTGGCAGAGACCACTGAGATTTGTAAGCGAGTAATCTGGGACAGGAATTCCTCATTCCTTCGCTGCGGCATACCTATTATACGTGAAAAATAATTAAAATTCTCCTTTTTTCCACCCGTTCCTTCCGCCGACCTATTCGGTCGAATATACTGGCACGGGTTACATTACGCGAGGAATGCAATTTGAAGAACGCTTAACGCCTCGAGGGAGACAATGAAACCCTCATTTCGGCCTGCGATTTTTATTATCCCTAACGTGACCACGGAAGCTATTCGCACTACGAGGTAAAATATCTATTTGACCTTCATAGAGTTCTCCATAAAACTCATGCAGTCCTAAGCTGGTGACGAACTTCATCGATCTATACCTCTGGTATTTCAGCGTATGGAATGCCAATCGCCCGTTGCAAAATTCCTCGGGAAAAACTTAAAAGGGTAGTTTACGATCGACGTCCACTTTAAACGCTTTGCGTGACCTGAACTCGCGCTGACGACTGCGGTTTACGACTACCTGTCAAAGGTAGACTACACTTCGGTTTTCAGCGTCAATTTTCATCAATCATCTGTGACTGTACAATACTAATGTGATGTAGATGTACTTTTTGGGACTGTAATGATTACGGACTGGAACACAGAATGTGTTTATAACCACGAATAACTTTGGCATGGGCCAGGGACGTCGTACGATGGCTTAAAGAGAACTTATATTTCTTATGACATTAGGTTGTATTTTTTTATTTTAAAATGGCTTTTTTCTATTTGACATTAATTTTATTATATCCTAAAAATTGGAAATTATTAAATTTGCCGTATTAAGCGTCTGTTTACGAGGTTTGTTTAAATATTTATTTGTTCACGTGATGATGTAGGTTTATGATTAGAAAAATTTTAGTGGAGCCCATAACAAGAATCTTGAGGGTGTAAAAGTGAATTTAAGTAACGATGGACCAAGGGAACAACGTTTAATTTAAACTATCAATATATCTACCCACAAGACCACAGGGGGAACCCATGGTGCAAGTTTTACGTTTATAAAACTTGGATGATGTCTGTAGGGAATAGAAAAAATATGAAAAAATAATTATTGTTTTTGGTGGAATACGGCATACTTGATTGAGGTTATATTTAGTATTGTAAATTATTCATCCATCTCTATCTCCGGAAATCATTTAATTAAAAATTAAAATAGTCTCCTGACAACCAAGCACACCGTTTTGTGGAACATATGATACTTAAATATAGCAACACCCCAGATGAAGATGCTTTAAGATCATGTTGCAGGCATCGTGGCGTCGACTGAAGTTGACTGCACTTCGACTTATGCGGTTCACATTCGTAGTTGACGTCATCGTGAAGGCCGCCGTTGGCACCTAAGTATTAGACTCACGGACGGCCATGAAATTCACGTGCATCGTAAAGCAGCTGTTTCAGCCCAAGCTACTATGCGTCTGACGCAACGACACAGAATTTACTACCTAATAAATTATTATTGCCGCAAACGTATACTTTTAAATTCGAATTACGTCCAAGCCTTAAATCTGTTTTAACGAATGCTGCTTGAAAATGTCTCTTCAGCGAAAATAAGTGATAATTTTAATTCCTTCCGGAGTGGAATTTCCTCATACCACATTCAGCCCGTCTCCTAATTCAAGCTTAAAATCGAGCTGTTGTAATCGATTGGAACTTTTTAACAGTCGTATACTACAACTCTCACAGACGTAACCAGTTGCTGAATCTGATGAATCTCATTACATACTGAAGTGTAATACAGCTAATTGGGACCGAAAAACTAAAATAACCGTTGGAACTAGGCTCTCAGCTCATTAAAAGTTCTTGTACTATGCGCTGCTTACGATGTGCGAACTAGGGGGTTTCCGTTTTGATTAGAATCCACTTAAAAGTTCGATACGAAAAAGAACGTATATTTAAAAACCTTTACCGACATTTAATAAAAATAGTTTAAAATCAGAGTTTGATTTAAAAATCTAAGTCTAAATTTGAAGCAGAATTATGTTAAATAATATATGAGAAGATGAGAATCCAAGAGGTGCAAGTGATTTTTTTAAACACAGTAAAGTATAGAAATTAGGTACAGAAAACAAACGAGATCGACAAGATATTTACTAGCGAATTTAATTTTCCACTCGATGTCATAGCAGAACAGAGGCTCACTCCTATTCTTTGGCCACCAAGATTTTGTGTATTTCTTCTATTAATTTCAGTACCTAACTCTGTTTAGAAAAAATAATCTCTTATACCCCATGTCTTCTCACCCTCTCATACATGCTAATCTTTGCTGAGGAACTAAACAAATAAGAGAAAGTAGTTGTAAAAATTGATTTCACGAGCCAGATATTGGATTCTAATGCAATTCAGCAGGAAATTTTGCTGGTTTCAATATTTCGAATCGTTTAATATCAAAGTATTGATATAAAAATTATATATATATATAAATATATACCTATATTAAAAATTAATGTATCAAAAAGTATCAATTTAAATTATATTAAATAAGTATAAATATATATGTATATTAAAAATTCAAAATTGATAGCGAAAGTATCCAGATTGCGCATTTTGATGCGACGTCCAAGCATTTTAGCAACCACATTGGCCGTATTTGAAATAAGTTGAACATCTCTGCTCTCGCCCGAGTATCCTGCAAGTTTTGCCCTACTCGAAGTTCCTTTTTTAAAAATACGAACGCGTTCATGCGCCGTCGCTTGGCGACGTAGAGAATTCGAGGAGAAAAAGGAAGATGGAAGCATCCCTCATTGTTGGCATGCACTCGTGGAAGAAGTTGCTGCCTTCTATGGTCCCTGGATTTCCATTTTTCCGGACCGGAAAACCTCCATGCCCGGAGGAGAGGGAATAAAACGAGGGAGGGATCGTAGGATGTCGAGTTGAAGCGAAAAGGATGGGACAGGAAGGGATACAGGACGGGGGAGAATTGTGAATAAAATGACACCTTGGGCAAGTTCGCCATTGGATGGCGTCCGAGGCACTCATGATGAGCGGAACTCAATTCATGTGCGGATGTGCTCCTAGGTATACATATCAGCGTTTTGGTATTTGGCCCTAACAGTTACTTGGAACATTGACGTCACACTTACCCTTAGACATTAGTGTCATTCACTCAGTGATTCAACCCGAAAGTTACTTTGGAAAGGTGAGGGTAGAGCTCACCGTGAACTGAGCAGTAGGCGCGTGAATTTCACATATTTATCGTCGCAATGTGCTGATAATGCGTTCTTCGTTTTGTTATTCTAATTTTTTATCATGAATTTTGTTTGTTAATCCAATGATTTGTTATCAGATCTTCGGTAGTGTAGTACTTTTTAGTTTTTTTTTACTTTCACAAAATTGAAAAGACGAACAAAAGTTTTTGATTTTTCTTTTAAATACATTTTTTTAACATTTTCTAATTATTGATGATTTAATTACAACTCTAATTATTCACTCACTTAGTTCACTCAGTAATGCAGCCTTAAGGTTGGTTTTAAAAGCTCACAGCGAACTCAGCTAAAGATCTGTGAATTTCTCATATTCAGTTTTGTAGGGGGGCACTTTCCCTGGGCCACCTTGAACTTCGAGGATTTAGTACAGGGGTGTCAGGAGGCTTCACCTAGGATTTGAACTGGTACCACACGATCAAAAGCCAATCGCTGTAACCACTGGGCTACTACGCTCCTCCCAAATAACTGTGCAGGTATGGCTTCTGTTAATTTATCAAATCGCCATCCCTTTGAATAATTACTTTTTCAATGCGGAAATCATTGCTATAATTGGATTTCTTTCTCTTCAGTTCATCCCCAAAAACAATTAGTTTTTTTATTTGCGAATCAGACTTTATTTCCCTCATAGCATGTATTAATCAATGAGCAGTAGGTAATTTCCATAGATGACGGGTGATGTAACTCAAGCCGATGCCAGCAAGGTTATGTCTCTTTTTCGTGTAGTAGCCGAAAAAATCTAGCTCAAGAATTCTGTTTGTTGACGTTTGTCGTTAATCTTTCTGTGCCAGTTTCCGCTTGGTGATTTAATGTTGAATAGTAACCAAGTAATTGTATTCCAAATTAAAAGGAAAAAATGTTTTTAAACTTGGACATTTATTTATTCATTTGAGGTAGCATATTTTCTTGTTTAAGTAGAGAAATCCTAGATTTTCAACAGTAAACACAGCCTAGGATTTATCAGTAATAGTCGGTAATTTTAGAAATAAAATAGTTCCAGCATCTCTAATTGCTGGTGGTTGTGTCTCTCGAGAGTGCTCGCTTTTTGAATGGTCTTAAAGCCAGCGAGGCATGGTGTTACCAAGCCACCCCACCACTGTCACGCTGTTTAAGATTCAGTTTAACTGGAGAATTTTCCTTTGGCATCACGTGATCCCAGATTTTGCCTTTCCATTCTTTGTTTCTTCATCAAGTTTATACAAATTTATGTTGATCGGTTTCGGCTTTTTCACCATTATCAAATACAAAAGGTATGTGGTGGGAGCAGGTTTATATACAGGGTGTCCCATTTATCTTGACCACCCAAATTAACTTTTTGTCCAGATGCAAATTCAAAAATGTGTCAAGCAAATGTTCATTAGCCGTCAGGGGGACATTAATCAGCATAATTGCCTTCCTTGAAGCTTTGTTATTTACAAAGATATGAACAGCGGTATGTCTTTTTTAAATAGCACCCTATATTTTTTATTCGGCAATTCATTTCCTCTCCTGTAACTCCTCCTGTTCGTTTTATATAAACCTGCTCCCACCACATATCTTTTGTATTTGATAATGGTGTACTAGCCGAAACCGATCCCTATATATATATTTTTATGAACTTGTGGAAGAAACAAAGTGTCCTTCATTATTATTATTGAGCCCTTCCAATACGTACATGCTTCAAGATTCGATTTAATTTCCATTCTTGATCTTATGTGAAAAATCCAAGGATTCCTCATGTTTACATTTACTCTGAGATGAGTGTGCGCCATGGTCTTCTCGTGAATTTCCCCAATGCTTGGACCTATATTTTGCCTTAGCAACGTATCCGCTGCTTACCTGATCTGAGGAGCGGCAGAAAAAAATACTACCGTCACGGGTCCAGCGACGCTGAGACGTATAGGAGTGTGGGTGCAGGAGGAGATGGCACAATGGCTCGGGTGCGGCGGCGACGCCGCGGCGCCTTGTTCGTGAGATCCGTCGAACAATCTTGTTTCTCGAACTAATCTCAGCTAATGCCCGTCTAGCGCTCTCACCGTATCGGCTTACTTGGAAAATAAATGAGAAAAAACAGCCTCTCCACCGCGCTAAGCCCTGATTTTTTTATCGGATCAATAGCTTTAAAGACGGAAGGAAATGCTTCATTGGCACTCGCGTCAGTTGAAGACGTAGGATCTTCCTTCTGGGCAGCAGTAGTGTCACCGACTGAATCATGAAAGTGCGCGCATAAATATTTTATTGACGTCCGTAAAAATTATTCTCCTGTTGCAGAAAAGTTTCTCGGGTTTTCCACCGGTTGATGTCGTCCATGTCTCCCGACGTTTCGATCCGCGACTTGCTGATCATCCTCAGGGGATCTTCCGAATGCCGTTCTTCTGTTGTCTGGTTCATGTTTTCGTCACTTAGGGCAGCGTCATTGCAAGATAGGTGAGTGATAGCCGAATTCTCCTGTTGTCTGGTTCATGTTTTCGTCACTTAGGGCAGCGTCATTGCAAGATAGGTGAGTGTTACCGCGTTTTCGGTCACAAATATGGCTTAATAGATAATTTATGAATGGAAATTAATAATATTCGCCCTATCAACCACATTACTACAAATATTACATATGACTACCAAGTTTTTGTTTGGGTCACTGCGTAAATTAAATGTTCAATGAAAAAGTTATAGATTTTTTTAAAAAGATTCCAAGTGTATACGCACCTAATTTCTCATGTAAAAAAACTCCTGTCAATCTGTACAATTCTTGTTTCAATCAGGTAATATCACTAAATATCGTATTCAATTATAGTTTTCCTGATTGATTGAAATGATTACTGGTGAGAACCAATGAAGTTCCTGTACAAGTTTTATTGATGACCACTCGGCTATTCTGAAATAGCTCGATTTAAAGTCAACGTTGTACTAATTATTTTAATATTTTGAAGGCGGTAATAAAATATATTTACTCTCCATTTGAAATATAACTAAGGATTATTTAATCAGATGCTTAAGCTGAATTTTGAGCTAAAATTTTTATTATATTTCAGAAATTTTTTTGGGTTCAATCTTATGTTCGTTGTTTTTATTTTTTTTCATTTTCTGCTGATCACGGTCATTTTTATTTATTTTAAAGTAAACGGTTCGCTGAAAAGTGCATGAGATCGAAAGGTTGTCTGGATCGACGCGTACTCCTGAAAGTAGCACTTACTAATAGGCAAACGTGTGAAGAGCGACGTGAAAAACTTGACCATCCATTCCGCACTTGGTGCCCTTGGGGTAAAAAAAAAAAAGACTTGCAGGGATTCATTCGGGAAAGCTGCCTTCCGCTGCATCGGCCCTATTACAGGGGCAGTGGACTCACGTGATTGGATAGAGAGAGATTTACGAAATTTCTGTGCCAATTTTCGTGGCTATCCACTTAACCTTGATGCTTTTTCGCATGATTGAACTAAATCTTAGTGCAGGTATAACTTCTTCATGCTTGGAATCCATTCAGTTCCTATTGCTTTATATAATTTCAATCTAAAAGAGAAATAAGTATCACTTGTTGTATTATAATCGATGCAAGGGCTTAAAATTTGAATTAGTCTATGAAAATATTTCCCCAAACGTATTATAAGTTTTGCAAAAAATTGCACTCAAAATAAATGCTGTATTTTATTTCTATTGAAAAAAGTAACGATTAATGTATTTTAATATATGCTAGGGTTTAAATTTTGAATTAGTCTATGAATATATTTCCCCAAATGTATTATAAGTTTTGCAAAAAATTACATACAAAATAAATGCTGTATATTATTCCTATTGAAAAAAGTAACGATTAATGTATTTTAATCTATGCTAGGGTTTAAAATTTGAATTAGTCCCTGAATATATTCCCCCATGTGTATTTATAGTTTTGAAAATATTCCACACATGATAAATGGTGTATTTTTTACAATCGAAAAAAAGGAGTTTCAACTAACTATGCGAGAGATTTAAAATTTCAGTTTTTCGTCTCATATTTGTGTAGTAGGAAATATCCCGTACAAAGTCAATGATTGAGCGTCAAAGGATAACCCGTAGTGACAGAATCTTCAACAACACCGGAAATGTAGGTCATTTATGAATCAATGCGACTTCAAAGGAGTGCAGTCACTTTAAATAAATGTAGTGTGACACGGTTGTTTATGCTATATCAGAAAAAAATAAATATTTATACCTATACATATATTTATTTGTTTAATATCAGCCAACATTTTTTCCCTAGCAAGATTCCTGTATCAGATAGTACCAATATGTGTGGACGAACTTTTTGCACCTAGCAAGAAAATTTCTGAATGCAGAAATGTACGGAATAATATTTTCAAGGTCGATATCAACCCTAAATAATAATAACATATTTTATTCTGTTACAGTTTTATAAGTTCTCATCTGCAAGTTACCCAATTATTTGAATATAGGTTTTTGCATTCATATGATTCAGTATTTATTAATATATACGTATGAGATCGTGGTATGATTTAGCTTACCTATATATACTTGTTGGTATCATTATATTTAATTTTTTATGGAACCATTTTAAGCAAAAACTCAATTGCGTCATTGTTTAGTCTATATTGACAGAATTTTCAGCAAGAGCAGAAATGTATTTCTCTTAAATAGCTATACAGGCCGTGTTATACAATATTTATTCATAGTGAATGCATTCCTTTTGCAAAAGTTTCACTAATTCATTTATTTATAATAGCAAGTAAGAGTTTTATTCTTATAACAGTGTAGCAAACGAGTAATATTACACACAGCTCCGGAATTTCTCCTTCCGTGGCTTAATGCCTGCCTATACCTTGGCTGACATAAGTAGCGTATTTATTCAAAATTGTACTGTAGTGGATTTTTCACCTCTTATTTTTGATTCAATAAAATACATTTTTATTTTGGGTGAAGTAAAAATATATTGTATTTCTCTTAGGTTATCTCCTCTCAAAGTTTTAATTTAGCATCAAAATAGAAGCGTACAGTTTTAATAACCGAGCTATGAGTAACTGTGTAAACAAAATCCAAAATTATTGTTAAATATGGGCGATGATAACTGTAAAATCCATCGGGTGAGTATTATTAATGATATTATGGAAAAGACTGTTTGTAATGTTACTTTCAGTCGATGATACTAAAAATAATTGCTAAGATTTTAGATCGATTTCTTTCTCATGACCTTAAATAAATAATAATTAATAAGGTCTTGGAGTATAGAGTAAGGTTGGAAGAGAAGTGCAAAAATGTTTACCGACATTTCCATGCATGACTTATATCTTCATCAAAGCTATGAATCATAATGCTGGCAGTAAATTAAAACATAAAGGCATGAAAGATTTTTACAATGCTGTTTAAAATAATAAAATAATGTAAATTCAAAAAATCAATTGTACATAAATGAAAAAGAAAAGACAAGAATTTTGGCATAAATTATTTGCAATTACTTTACCGACTGTAACTAAACTAGTAAAATATCATAGTTACTATCAATTTGGATTTAATAAATAGAAATAAATTTGAGTTTTAACATTTTATAGGCCTTAAATGTGTCCATGTCTGACCGCGCGACATTGATCTCCCGGGTATACATAAAATGTTTTCGACGTATTACTGAAAAATCACTGGCTACGAATAAATTTACGGCTCTAATTTCCTTCCAATTATTTACTAGGTCACATAACCTATCAACATTCCAAGTAATCGGTCACGTCAACGAGTAAAATATTGGCCTTGGATCAAATTTTATCGCAAGCGATCGTCCCTAGTCATCGTTAACGAGAGATTGAGGCAACTGTTTTTAACGTCGAGGACGAACATATAATGAAAGGAATAACACGAGGATTAACGACCTTATTTATTCGCGTGTTAAACTTTTCTATCGTTTGGTTGGGGAATGGGTTGAGGGAAAAATTAATCTAAAATTTTGATTCCGTTATCTGGCCGAGAATTCTGCGTGTATCGTGGAAAATATCACGATCAGGCTTCCACTAAGTCTCCTCCATCATTGATGAGGATGATCTCATGTTTCACACTTCGACTTTCCCAGGGTGAAAATAGTTTTTCGCCGACATATTCCGCACCCACACGGTAAGGCTTGAGAAAACCCCTTCCACGGGTATTGATGGCTTCCAATACGTGAGCGAAGTATTAATGGCAGAGCTGAGAGGAACCGAGCCACTCACGTCACTTGCGTGGATGCCTACAGAGGGCGCACAAAGGGATGGGGAAGAAAAAAATGACGAGCGAAAAAAAAACATCGAGGAAAAAATAAAAGGTGAATAAAATGCAGCGAATTAATGGCCGTGACGACGTGTATAAGGGGCGTAACCACGGAAGTGGTGCTTACGTGGGTAAAATGATTGGGAAGAAGCACGCGGCAGCCATTACGGAGCGATGCGGGCCTGCCAGCGCTCGACGTATGTCGTTTGTTCGGCGGAATTCCATCTCTCGCTCTCCCAACGCTTCCAAGCTTCTAAGGAGTAATGTAGCGTTATCAGCTGTACCGATAAGAGATTGCTAGCATAATCCATGAAACTTCTTGTATGCGAGGTCAACGGAAGGTGTTCTGTCGCCTGGTGCAGCATTTTTTTGTTTATTTAATACCTATAGGTCACCAGGTCTCCATACATGCAGGTGAAAAATAGCTGGTTGATTTTAATTTTTTGTTAGTGAAGTAGATCCAAGTCTTAAACTTATAGAGCACACTAATTCTGGGTATTATTTGCAGACTCCTGACCTACTAGTTTCTGTTACATGATAGTGCGTTTTCGTAGTGGAGCTGTAATTAAGCCTTCATTAAATATTAGGCGATACATTTACCGTAAAACCTTTGGATAGGTGTTGTATGATACTCTGGAGAAATTATTTTTTAATGTAACCTTCAATTTTGAATTTCGTTGGTGATATAAATTATATCTATCGTGAGGATATTTGAATATCTAACCATAGATTATTTCAAACCCATGCATTGTAGTTTTTTTATTCAGGCGTGTTTTATGTAGCGTGATCAGGAAGCATGTGGAAACTTTTAATGTGTTTTCTATGGCCATCATCAATTCATTCGCAGTTTCAAACAACTGGTCGTGGGGAAAAATTTATATTGGAAAATATTTCTTAAAAACGTTTCTCCTAAGTACCTACCGGAGTAATTGTTATCCCTGTTAAATAACACCGTATCAAAACGAGCGTATTTGCATGTATTAAATTCGAAACAACTTTATTTTTGCCTGAGTTATGGCTTTGGGCCTATTTTATCCTTAAAAAAGAAGCATTTATTCCCTGAAAAAAAGAAACAAGAAAAGCATGTTCACAGTAGAAAATGCTCTCTTCTGTACCATCGTGTCTCTTTTTTCCTTTCGATGTCCTGTCTTGATGTCCTCATCCTTTCAGCTATGTACTAGTCCCGAGATGGGATGTACCAAAAAAAAAGAAGAAATTTCGTGAGAGTAGTGACACGATCATTGAACATGGGAAATAGTTAAAGGAGGTAATAGGGCTACGGAATAGCTTTTTACGTTCTTGGGTGTTGAAGATACGGAAAGCTCCGTCGAGGGTGCGATGCCAGATCGCCATTTGTTCCCACTCTATAGCCTTTCGCCTCCACCACTGTGCGTAACTGCCCAAAGAAAACACGTATTCCGCCATTTCGGCATACAAAGTGGAAAACGATACCCATGGCCGCTCACACGAGACTCTTATAACTCCCTATACTGGCTGAATAAAGAGGGAGTGAATAGAGATACTGTTTTTGGGAAGGAGTTGTATGAATGAAGTCCTCACGTCTTTCTTTCCTTCCTAAGTACGACTGTGGTTCCTCTTTGCTAACTGCGGTTCTCTTGAGAGAAAACAAATTTTATCCCTTCGTTGGAGATAAATCAAGATATTGAAGTCGGTGCGAGTCTTTTTTCGTTACAAGTACTTGCACCTATGATCGGAGCGATACCATTTGGAAAACGTGACGAATTTTCTGTTTTATACCGGTGAACATGTAAAATATATCCTCCGTTGGCGGATCCTTTCATAAAGTTACGGTGAAAATTTTTAAGATGCATCATACCATTGAAGTTATTCTATTTTCAAAACACAATACGCCCACTCAAAAAACTTAACCATCGCATTATCATATTTTGGATATTTACTCATGCTTTGAGCTCAAAAATCCATCTCATATTTCACTTGAGTTGAGTGACTGTATTAAAAACTTATTTTGAAAGGGTATAAAGAGCGTAATATATTGCCATGATTATCACTAATGGTATACCTCTATATTCAGATGAAAAATCATATTTTTCGATTTCGTTTCATACTTATCTTACATCTCGTCCGAAAATATTTCTAACTGCATCGGAGGAAGAGTTATGAAAGCGATCTTATGATTTTTGCGATAACAGTTTTGAAAGCGATTTATCTTATGAAAATTGCTGGAATTAAAAAGGGCTGGAAATTCATTTAACAAGGGAAAGAAAACTATTTGTAATGAATCGTGATATTTATATTTCAGAGTCCATTTGATATTATCGATTGACCTCCAAGTGGCCATCCTAAAGTACATTTCGCTAACTTAATATTTCATAATTGCCTAAACCGATTATAATTCTCTTAATATTTTATGGAATGTATTTCATGAAATATTTCGCTGCGGATAAACTTCGACATTACTTTATAATCTTGTCTATAGCCTGACCGATTTTTTCTCCAAAACATTATGAATTTTACAGACTATTGTGCAGGGCCCTTTGGAAAACGGTATTCAAATGCTGCGTTTTAAAATGAGAAGTAGTATGTCATGTAAGAACTCTACCGTAGAAAAAGTCATATTCTTGAGTTCACGAGGATACACTGATCTCCTGCCATACAGCATATTTCCTCCTTTGCCTCCTTCCAAAGGACATTCCGCACAGTGGTAGGTTAGAGACTGTTTGATTTCCAGTTGCTCCCTGTGTTATTCTTAGGAGGGTGAGAGCAAGTAACGATTTTTCCCTAACCAAAACAACCGCCTCCTTGGAGAATATTCGGCGGCCTGTCTCCAGCAGTGCATGTCCGCTGCGGTCGGTCGTCCGTACTGCTTCTTTGCGGAATGGCAATGGGGAAAAGGGACTGTTGGTTCGAGGACCCTGGATTGGTCGGAACGCTTGCGGTTGTAGCGAGAGCTCTTTCCGATGGTGACCATCTCAGTCTTGGCGGCGACCATCGCTTCCCCAGCGGCCAAGGACCTTCCCTCGCCGACCGGAAGGGACTCCCTGGGGAGGGGTGGCAATTTTGAGGTCTCGCGTATATCCTTAGTGCATGGTGGGGGCGCCAAGGATCAAGGGGAGGGGTTGGATCGAGTTCCTATAGGGGGAGAGGCGGCTTTTCGGGCCCTGGGTTTTTTTGGGAGAATTAAAGGCAAAGGCCATTTCCCAGGAAAGCAGTTTTCTTATATTTTCTCAGAGTCTATATAACGCTTTCCTTTTTCCATTGATCACATTTCATTTTGATTCTTGTTGAGTTCATAGTGCTTCTCCAAATTCATAATTTCTTTTTGAAGGAATGTATATCGTATGAAAATTGCTATTGACAAAAATCGGACCGGCGAGTCGGAAAATATATTTTTTTCTTCTTAAGGGCGAAAGGATGTATGTATGGTAAAATAGTATGAAATCTATGTATAGTATGAAATCGCTTCAGGGTTGACGAGGAGGAAATGCTATGTATTATGATAAAATATAAGAAACAAATGTTAATTTCCACACTTTAACATGTACCTCCACTCGAAAACCATGGATGGTAGTGGAGTTATTTATTAAATTGAGCAAATTGTCATTTTTGAGTTGCATTTTTTTTTGATCCCCTATATATATACGATATAGCTCGCAGAAAGTTGCCAGCAATGTGTTTTTCAAGTTGTCTATAGCGTTCTATGTTGTCTATATATGTATATATAGATAACGGGGTCACTGGACCTTGTTCACAGTATCCTCAGGTCAGTTGCACAGCGCTTTGAGTTACCTCTTCCTTTCGTGACGCGTCATAATTAACGGTTCACCTTTCCAATAATGCAGTGCCTTAACAGGGACTAGAACGCAAGACTTTTCGGTGACTATTCTGGTGCTTTACCCGTTGAACTACCACTTCCATTTTGTAGCGCGTTATTAATTAACGGCCACTTACACTAGTAATGAAAAGGCATTACCCCAGGGCCTAGTTATTATGGTGCTTTGGTCTATTACCCCGCGCTTATTCCAATAGGCAACTTCGCCTTGTTTGAGTTGCGGTCTCGATGAGAATAATGTCGTTCAACCAGACCCAAAATTGCAATTCATTGGTGGGATTTGGTAGTCGGGACGCCAAAACAATCTTCGTCATTCAATCGTTCTAATATAGGTTTCGATTGAGAAAGCTGTACGTATAAAATCGTTTCCGGCTTAATTTTGTGGAATAATGATATATCCATGATTACAGCACAAATTGTAATATCCACACTATTTCTTTATCACTTAACCGACCATGGTTTCGACACTTGGAAATGAACCTTGAAAATGACAGCAAGTGTCGAAACCATAGTCATTTAAGTGACAAATAAAATAGTGTGCGTTTTACCATTTGTACTTTAATCATTGAGAAAGTTGTAGCCGACTTTTTAAGAGTAAGTACCTCACTTATGCTCCAGTTCAACAACTTGTTTATGGAGAAACACTCCTTGAGGGAATGAATTGCTCCTAAGAGTATAAACCATAACGAGCCTACGAGGAAGGGTAGTTTGCTTAGAAGCGTTGACCCGTACGACTTAAGTGCGTGACGTCATCAACTTTAGTGCAAAATGGTCAAGGCCGTATATATTTCGTCTTAATTAGTTAGAGACGTAGGCGATAGATAGAAAAAATCGAAAAGTATGGGTTTATTTATTTTTCAAAGCCTCTCGTTATCGAAAATTTAAATAAAAATCGTGAACAAGCCATTCAAAAGGCCATGATGTGAGTCTTGGTCCTTTCAATGATTTTTCCTTTGGGAAATTTTTGCATTTCAAAATATCTGGTATTTTATGGCGTCTTAACCAAAGCCGTCAGGGTTTCTTAATTCCTTTGACTCACGTAGTCTCGATCCGACTTCCTTGAAGGAGAACAAGTGGGACCCTTACGAGAAGGGGACGGGACGTGGAAGGAGGCTGAGTAATGGGGATTTATCTGAGGGAAGGGAGAGGCGTGGTGGAAGAAATAGAGAAACAAGGCGGAATGAACGAATGAGATAAGAGTGGGGCCTGAGAAGAGAGGAAAAGGGAAGATAAGAGGGAAAGGAACAAGGGGAGAAGGTCTGTTGCGAGGTCGTACTCTTGGAGGAGTTGTGATCGGTTGTGGAGGACTGACTTCAATTGAATCTGCTCTCGACGGGTGACATAGGCGTAAGAGATAAGGGATATTCTGATGAATTCTCCGCAGCGCTAGCTGTCTTTTACTGGACCTCTTTCTCCGTAATACGTTTAAATTTTTTAAATTTAAAATATGTATGAGTTTTAGGAACTAGAGTTTTTTCTTTGCTCTTGACCTCTCTGAAAATGTGATGAGGCAACCGCTGTAAAAAGCCGGGAGTAATACAATTTTCTAAGCTTATATTTGCTGGATCAGTACATCTAGTGATCTAGCTGGGCCGATTCAAATTAATTCACTTGATCCGCGTCTTGTGGTTGGATAGCAGCCATGAAAAGACTGAGAAGGGTTGTAGAGGACGGGGAAGATGGTTTTAAGAATTTAATTGAGAGGAGATACTGCGAGGGATTTATTTTTACCCGGGAGATCTACTTGGGTGCTCACAGAGCAGGATCAAGGAATGAATTATATTGAAGCCCATGCCAAAACGAGGAAGAGAAGGGCACGGAGGGAAGAAATCGATTTGCGGCCAGGGGAAGTGGTTTTGGGGCGAAGGACGATGAGGTCAATGAGACCGTGGGTCCCCTTCCGGAGACGACGACGCCGTCTTCTAAAAGTGAATCTGTTCAGGAGGGATTCTGCGGGAGCTACCAAGCATTCATGGAAAATGTTTAAAAATACAACAGAAATATAAATTGAGCCGGATTTCGCATCATTTCGTGAAGTATTTCATACTAGTTTTTTAAATATATGTTTTGAAAATAGGGGGTGAGAAGCCAATCAAATGATTTTTTCATAAAGAGCTTATGGTACAGAAATTGGTTGAAATAATATACTTTGCGGCTTAGGGATGCTAGTGAGTTTTTGTTCTGTGCTGACATGAAGTGGAAAGTCAAATGCACTACTAGATATCTAGTTTGTTCTAGAGATCTTGTTTATTTTCTTGACCTAATTTCTGTGCCTAATTCCATTCAGAACAAGATAGCAAAACGGGAGGAGCTTTAGGTGGTTTCCAAGGTCATAGGACTAGAATTGAGCCACCATCAAGTAACAAAAATGTATGCCAATAAAAGAAAATAATAATGCACTAGAGAATTCATGAGTGTTTTAAAGAAATAACATCAAAGTAAATGTTCAATTATATCTTGTGAGAAAAGCCAGTCTTGGGCAAGTCTTGCATTTTATTTGGTGATTTATTTTTTTAAATTTTAGCGGGCAGTAAATGAAATAACTTTGGCCCCGTGTAAAGAAAACAACGTTTATGTAATTGTACCTTGGTCTGTTTGCTACTTCACATGACTCACAAAGTTACTTATATCCCTTGGCTTCTCACCTCTTCGATTGCATTCCGTTGAGATGTAAAATTTAATCTGATGATAAAATGCATTGAACGAAATTCCATGGCATTATTTTTCATCTCCTGAAAATTTGCTGGCTGTTCTCCCTTTGGTATTAGGGCAAAGGCAGAATGGTTTCTATTTTTGGAATTATTTGAGAAAATATTATTCCTGACGAAGGCTTTTTCGGTTCTGTAATTAAAATGTAATTTTTATCGAGTTTATATTTTGCAAAAACGGCCGCTGATGATTGTAGCAAATTTTTGCCGGTTTCTTGAACTATAAAATATTGCAAGTCAAGGTTCAATCTTTTATAAAATGTACGTGTAGTGTAATATTTGGCGAAGAGACTACAGTTTCATCGCTAAGCTTCAAGGTTAGTAACTATTTCTATTTTACGAAAACTAATGTGAAAACAAGCTATGAATCGTCGGAAATCGATGTCAGCCACGAAATAAGGATACGAGAATGTTTGCCACTTTTGTTAAAACTAAGACTGTATTTACGCAGGTAAGCGAATGATAGAATTGCTGAATATCTATTTAGAGATATTCTATCGTAAAATCACCATATTGTGTAATGGTATCAAGGAACGCTGTTGATATCGGGCTTAAAGTGTATCGTATCGCGTTTAAATAGATGTCTTAATGCTATTCTGGGTCGAAGTACAGTAGAAGCAAACACGTTTGCTGGTGTCAATAAATATATATTGCTTTATTAAATGATCGTATTAAGCCCATTACGCTTTAGAAAAAATATCACAAAACAAAGACCCTTTTTCACAGATTTTTATCATGCGCAGTGTGTACTTATTCGCCGCAAAATTTTTATGATCTTTCATTCAGATGCTTTGCCTTCATTATAATCACAAGCATGAGGTTTAAAAGGGTACCACTAGGTATTTGAACATGGTTTACTTTAAAATTTAATTTTTATGGCAAGATTAGCTTATTCCTATTCCTTATTTATTATTAGTCCTTATTCCTATTAAAATATTCTTAAAATTCCTAATAATTTATCGCTTTCGTATCTCTAATGTAACATTTATATTGCCAAAGTAGCACCTTCCTCATCCCGCCGTGCTTTCCTAGGAATTCCATTGCGTATGCGCAATCCTAATAGCCTATTCATTCCCTGGATTTTAGTTTTTTGGATTTTTTTAAATTGCTGATTCACCTGGCCATAGAGCACAGAAGGTGACCCCCGTTGAGTGCTTGCATGAAAATCTCCTTCGCCATCTAAGGTCAAGGGATTTATTTTAGATCCATTATCTGTCCTCAAAAGTGTTATCCTCCCTTTCCGCTAACGGAGATGACAGATAATTTTATGTCTCGTGACGCTATATTATCGGGTCCCTAAGCGATAGCATTTAGTACTGCGATGAAATAAAAGCTACATGCAATAAACAAAAGAAGGGCATTGGTAAAAATTAGATAACGTAAAGGAGACCCTACGGATACCGATTTCGTGATTAAGATATCATTGCTAAAGCCTTTTCGATAATACCATACAATATTATATTTACCATACGCATACAATATTATATTATGTTTGGAGGCATAATTATGTTTAAAACTCTGTATTTTATAACTGTACAAGGAATGTCCCACTCAATGTGAGAGAAACCAGCCGAGTGAATGAGAAATTCGTAATCTTGTCTACAATAGCAGTCAAATGCAATACTATGTATCGAATATGAGGCTTATATGACTAATGTTTGTGAAGCGGGCGAGAATATGGTTGTTTCTTTCCGATTACTGGTGCATAACTCTCATTTGTGGTTAATTTGTAAAACATCATGTTGAGAGTCCCTTCATGGTGATACTCGAATAAACACGTGATTGCCTGTTATCTCTTTCGTTGATGTTACTTCCAAATTTCCACATGAAGCTTGCTATGCCCACCAGGTGATCAAGATGACCAGAAAGCCAGTTTAATACACGTTTATCATTAGTAGCCGGCCTTAATCGCGTTCAGTCTATCCTCAAAAGAGCATAATGGCGGTAAGGACGGCGAAGCGTCGACTTACTTGCGAAAGAAATAAATTTATGTTTATTTTAGTGGCGAAAAAGTTGTTAAAATAAATTTAAATGTCATTAATAATGATAAAAATGTAAATTATTCTATACGGCACGTCCATCGATCAATCACTATCATGATGAACAGGAGTCAGTGTAAACCTACAAAACATCCATTATTACTATATAATTTTTAGCCTAAATTATCAAAAAAACAAAATTATTACTGTTTAAGGATGATATGATATGATAATTCGTAAAAAAAAATCGCTATTTAATACCCTCGCCGCAAAGGATGAGATTCTTTAAGTGTAGCCAAATATCCGGTTGCTGTTGGTGAGAGCATGAAATTACCTTACAATGAATTTCTTGACTTTTGAACACCTCTTTGGTTGGGTTTAGTAGTTTTATCAATCGTAGCCAACCGTAATGTAAAGAAATTGAGCTAAAAGAATCAGGCTAGATGGTAGCCCTTCAAAATTCAGACAAGGCCGCGGATTCTCAAACGTCGGAGATTCAGGTGAAAGCGATGAGATGTTTCTTGCCTAAACTTCATTGACTTTGGATGCAGCTAAACTTAAATTTCAGTGGTCTTCGGATGCCACTGTTGGCATCCGAATATCGCTGAATATCGAGGAAGGAAATGATTTGAAGGAAAGAGTAGCCGGTATCAATGGCGCAGCGAGGGGGGGTTTTGGGGGATAAACCCCTCCCCCCCCCCTAGAGCTCAGGAATTTTTTAAGCTAAACCCATTATACCTAATTGCATTACTTAATTACTTATAGAATTTTGTAAGGATTTGTAAAATTTATAAAATATCCCTCAAAATGTCGTAAAACTCTATTTATCTAAATTTTTCTCTGGGAGGGCCCCCGCACCTCTCGCTTACCCTGGCGGGTATGCCGTACCCCCAGACACCAACGTATTAGTTGGGCCTAAAACCCCCCCTAGCCTCAATTTCTAACTGCGCCCCTGGCCGGTATTACCCGACGAAGAGTGTGGATTTACGAGAAAGGAAAATATGACATGGAGAATGGAAAATGGACTGAACCCCAGTGTCAATAATATCCACATTTCTGAGGAAAATTTATCCCAGAACCCTCGTCAGTGACTCGCCGTGAGGACAAAGTACTACCACGGGATTCTAAGTGGAACACAAGCGGTGGCTTAGGTGCCATAGGAAATTAAAGGAATATCTTTATCAAAATAATATTGTGCCCTCGATCAAAAGTAGACACTCAAACCATCGTTTTAATCTCATTTTCTGCTATGGATTCGGCTCCAAATTCAAAGTAAGCTGTTTCTGTTAAGATCATAGTAAACGAGGCTCTTATAAATCATACTCCACACGAATGTTTTTCTCTCAAAATTCACGGTATATCAGTGAAATGCAGCGCGGCTGAAAAAAAACTATAACAGGGGCGATTTCGCCGTTTCTTTTTCATGCGTTTGTGCATTCATGTTTTCACTTTGCCTTTTATGCGATTTTCACCTCCTTTCAATTAGTACATTAGTGTCTACACTAATACTCTTCGTATAAAATGACCATTTGATTTCATAGAGTAGAAATATTAGTAGCGATTTACGATACTAATTTTTCTACGTTAAGAGTGCATTGATCCTGTGAAATAACCCTGGAGATAATATTTTATACGGTTTTCACTACATAAAATTCCTTGAGAACGAATAAAAAATCGTTATCTACTGGTTAAAAAACCTGCTTTCGTGCCAGCTATCGAGAATCTATGTATCGTTTAAATAGAAGCCTGCCTGTCAGAACCCATGTCACTTAATTTTTGGCTCTACCTGTCAAGAGTCTAATTCTGACTAAAATCATTCAGGTTTCCCTCAACCCTCCAATCTCGGAGGAAACATCTTGGGCAGTCCTTGTGGGTTAGTATGTGTGTTGATTCCGCCCCTGGCACCAATTATACGAAATAATTATGATGCGAAGAACTCAAACTACCGGTCTCGAGTTTGCTGAATGCTCGAGTTTGTGTAAGTCGTTGCATAAACCCTTGCAGGCAAAAAGTGGGTACGTGAGACTGCCCAAGACTCTCAGAAGTAGCGGATATGAGGAGGCGCATTCTTAGAAATGAGTTTTGTTTTTGGAATTAATAATTCGCATGGTCTAACACTGGACTTCTACATCTACACAATACCCCGCAAGCCGCCTAAAGGGCGTGTGGCAGGGGGTGTTAGGACACAAGCCGTTTACAACAAAAAAAAATGAAATGCTCTAACGAGGTTTGGACTAGCGTTTATTAAAGTCCTTTATGGTTCGCGGGAAAAACGATTTCCCATATCTATCCGTTCGGCAAAAAATCTTTCTTAATTTATCGCTTCTATCGGACCTGTAAATATAGTGTGGCTCTAATATTATGTTCCCTGTGTCGCTCTTAATGATATCCATTCTCAATTGTTCAAGCAATCTAAGCCTAGCGCTTGAGCAGTCATGGCTATGTTTATCTGCGTGAAGCTAGACAGTGATACCTGAGGCATCTCAATCGCTTTAATAGACAAGGCGGTTATGTTCTCGAAAATTAGGCAGCTGGACTGGGGATAATATGGGACTACGTGGAAATAAATCCAGTAGCTTTCGTCTCGAGTGTATGAACGACCAATGACGTTTGTGTTGAGGCGAACCGTTGACTAGTATTGAGCTAGGATTTTCTTGCTCATGTTATATCCCTCATGTTGTGCGCCTTAAAGGTCAAATCGCCAGTATGTGCGTTAATCCCACACACGACGCCGATTCCACGAACTAATTATGCTACGAGGGGATTAAAACCGCCGCATCCTGAATGTGGCTGAATCTTAGCATTAATTCCTTAAGACGGAAAAGACTGCTTTAAGGGATTGTGGAGGAAATGCTAATAATTTTTAAGAGGAACGAGAAAGACCCATATATCCTCTGTAGACGCTTTATAATATGGCCCCAAGGCATATGGGTCCCAAGTTTGTAGTAGCATTATTTTAGGAATTTCTAAGTCCCTCCACCTACAAACATAGAATATTGGTTCCACATTTGTGGCGTAATAGTGAGCCACGGAAGAGGTAAATTTATAGCATATTAGTGCATCTGTCATTGCGGATAAAATAGTGTAATACTGTAATAATGTAGCAATACTGTAATAGAATTAGAAACGTCGAACACCTTAAAAAATAGAGGGTTTTAATTCACCACCTATGCTATAGCTTATTATGCAATCTAAGTAGTGCTTAAGAAATTTCAGAGTTTCTAGCTGAGAGTTCTTATTTTTTTACCGTAATCTTAGGAAAATCGCTCTTATGTAATCCATATGAATTCATGAAACTTAAAATTGTATCCCCATTGCGTGGCTTGCTATGTGTGTCTGTACCGAAATATATATATCTTATCGTTTAATTTGTGCTTGAAAGTAATTCAAAATGGCAATAATCCAAGACTTTAGAAGGAATTTAACTTTAAGATTGTTAGGATGGCATTGTAAGCTTATAAGTACTTGGCAGCTTTTAGTCCTATACCTTGTTATTTTCATTAAGGAATATTATTACTGGTAAGATTAGTATTTCAGTATTCTTATTAATCTAACCAGCATCAGATGGCACTCATAATTTAGAGCTACTGGAACGTAAGGATAAGAACCATAGGAGCCTTATTAACTAGTGGCGAGTCCTCGAGAGCAGACGGCTCTTTGATCAAATCTTGAAGGTTGGAATCCTATACCCCTGAGGGAGTAAATATAACTCTTGCAGATGTAAAAGTGAGGAATAGTAAGGAAATATGGAGATAAGAAAACAATTGGTGCTTACCAGTTGTACATGTAGCCTGTGGTACAATTTTTTACTTGTTTCTTGTACCCAAATAGGTGTTTACTACGAAGCTAACGACAACTTTCTTCCTTCCCTTGCGTGACCAAAATTGTTGGTTCATTTAAGGGTATGAAGATATATGACGATTTTAATCCCACCCTTGAAGCCGATATCTCTCAGTCATCACTCCAACCCCGCGTAAAATCAGCAGGCGGACGGCTCTGTCATATCTGTCTGTAACATCATTGCAAGTCATGCCAGCACTACTTATCGACCAAAGTTACTGCATGCAAATATCTGTGAGCCATTTAGCTAACTGTGAGAAGGAATAAGGAAGGAAGGGGAATGCCGAGGCAGTGCAGAAGATAACATACACGAACCTGAGTATAAATAAAATTAAATCTCTCTTCTGGTGATTTGCCTCTATATCTTACCGATGAGTATTCACGTCAAATACTCGAATGCGTTTAGATGCGAAAATCATTTACAATTTATTTTGCTAATTACAGCGGATATTTCGTTTATTCTATTCGATCGTCGGCGAGGAATTAGTGTAACCTCATGTCTAAATGAATGAAATTAAAATCTCGTGTTTTTGACCTTGACCGGTTTTATCGCCTTTGAAATGTTTTCCTAACGGAATTTTTTAAAAATAATGCGAGGTCTTTGAAACTGGCCAGGTTCTAGTTTCTATCCCCCAGGGCGCCACCCCGCACCGCGGCGCCGCTGAGGTAGGGCCCGCACCACTTACTAGAGACCTCTCCTCCACCCCCTCTCCTCCCTCGACAAATTCTTTGCTACCACTGGCTTCAGAGGCAAGAATTAGCCTCTGAAGAAATGTGCTTACGTTAGAAAGAATTTAATTGCCATGACAATATTTCCAATCCAATTGATCAATTTATTTTCACCCTGTCCATGAATTTCATTAGATATCAACCAAAATAAAATACATTTTCAGAGTACTTCTAACCTTTTACTGACACCCCATATTTGGCAATTAAAGTGTCCTTGCGCACGTTAGGGGTTGTGCTACGATGAAAATTCACACTTAGTAATAAATTTTGAAAGCTCTCTTCCTTCTACGTGATTGACTTAAATCCTTGAATTTTTTCACCCCTCCCTCTGCACAATCATTTACCACTTGAGGACCCCGAATAATTTGCAAATCGTTCTTGGATATTCATCCCATCCTCGGATGTTCGCATCAAATAATGGAGTGCATATTTACAATGTATTAAATAGCTTTCTTGAATTAGTAGTGACAAAATTTGATATAGATACCTTAGTCATGTCTTTATGCTTATAGAATGCCTTCTTCGGTGGATCATATTTTCCCTCACATGTCCTCATACGGCGTATCACGTTTTCCTTTTCATACCTATAAAAGGATCCGTCAACGAATGACAGGCCTACAACTCCTCACTCAGGTACCACAAGTAGTTTGAAAGCCTCTTTTGTACTGCTTTCCCTATGCCCAGGTTAACACTTTCGTAATTAGCAAATCTTTTTAGGAACTGCGGGTCACTGTTGGGAGCAGATGCACCACGAGGAGCGGAGAACCACATCTTTTTCTTTCTTCTTGAATATATTGAAATCTATTCCACTAATAACTGCATTTCGTGCTCCTCATTGATTGCGTATGAATTTTACTTCATCAGCCCTAGCACATTACCCGAGAGATTAACTGCACTTTCCTCCTCGTGCGTCAAAAACGCTATGGTACCGCCCCTTGCAATATCAAACAAACCATCAAGTTTTTTTACGAAAGATTCTCTTCTCTTCATACCCACTGTATTTCGCGCTCTCTCTTTATTTCGTCGCACGTTCATCCATTCCTTGCGTAATTTTTCTAACTTTTCAATCGCCTTATTTTCCGTAATAACAGGAATTCTCGTTTTGTACCGTGGATGAAACGCATTTCTTACGGTTTTTCTCGCACTAAGTCTCATGCATTTGGTTATAGAGAAAACACAGAGTACTATTCTCACTGTAGGTAATTTTCAGCCAAGTTTTTCTTCACTTTCTTTTCCAACCAGTTCAATGCCTGGATTTAGTCTTGATTTCATACCTTTCCTTGTTGGCCTATTCTTAAAACGAACGCCACGTATTCATGATAAACTAGTTATTTCACCATTTTTCTCCTTACATCCTAAAAAACTTAGCACTTCGTATCCTTTGCACTCTATACACTAGAACTATTTCTCCGCAGTCCGTGAACTGACTGCCTCGTTTCTTCTTCCTTGAATATTTCTATCTAATGTTGGAGCCTTGGAAGCCCTGCTCATATCCTTCATTCCTTTATAATTCACAGACACAATTGTATCTTATGCTTATAATATTTTGTACATATAGAGCATTTTGGAACATGCTGGAATGGTTCGCGGCCGTATGGTGGCAACAAATTAAGGTTTAAATGGTGGTACCCAGTGCATAGGATGGCACTGAAGCGTTAAAATTGACATTGTAGGCTTAAACAGCATTAATCATGACACAAGAGGAACAACCTGTTCAATTCTTTACCACTAGCATGTAAATATTGTCATCAGGAGCAAATTCTTTGCTGAGGGAGGGGAGGGGGCGGAGGGGAAGTCTCTAGTAAGTGGTGCGGGCCCTACCTCAGCGATGCCGCGGTGCGGGGTGGCGCCATGGGGGGTGGATTACACTACGACGGACGATATCTCCTAAACGCTTAGAGATAGGTCAAAACAAACAGAAAATCGGCCCTAGAGTCCTTTACCTTCACGTTTTACATATAAATTGCACTTTTTCTGCTCCAAAAAACTCAATTGAGGGTCCTCAGTACTTAGGGCCCTTGGGGCACGGGTTGCCGTTATTTTAAAGTAACCAAATTTTAACATGTGAATATAAACCTCATTTGGATCATTTTGAGACTAGGAAAACATAACTTTTCGTAATTCTGAAAAATAAGGGCCGGTCTAATATTCAAGGTGTGACCGGACGAGTGCGAACTAGCACCTTCCTTATAAACGGAAGGGCACAGGATGGGAGAATCGCGATGCCGTCGTAAAGGCGAAGTGAGTTACCGCAAGCGAAACCAAATTTGCTGTACCTAGAAAAATTAAACGTTATTCTGTTAAGATGAATAACCCAAAGGTTTTGCCATGGATGATAGAATGGGTACGTGGATTTGTTTTTCCGCGAGTGGTAAACCACCAAAATTAAAGTACCACTACATTCATAGCACTCCCCGCATCCCTCAATAGGTCAAGTTACTCGCCCGCGACGTGGTCGAATTATGGAACATTTCAATTGTTTTAAACTTTAGCTCTCCCCTTAATATATTCAGGGTATGCGGCTTCAAAATGTTCGAGTATTTCAATTTTTATATTTTGCTTCTGGGTAAATTATTAGGTTTATTTTTTTTGTATTTGGGATACTGCCAAATGTTGATGAGGGTTGACTCAATAAATTCATTATATTTCAACATGATACTTTAATTTTTAAAACGATCCATGCAGCACGTAAAAACACCGGTTTAGAGGCAATGATGATTCCTCTTAATCGTCTGCTCAAACTCTTCTTCAATTGCATTTTTTATGCCTTTATAACCACTGCCTTCGAGGCAGCCTACGGGGTAGAAAGTAGATTCAGCCTCAATGGAACAGGGTTGGACATTAACTCCTAAAAATGACTCCCAAAGGGAACGCGGCTAACATTTAGTGGGGAGAAGGAAGATGGCATACCGCAGATCTCGAGGAAGAAATAGCGGGAGGGAGCGAATTCTTGGGGAGAATCAGGGCCAGTGAGGACCTGGGGGTGAGAAAAAATGTAGAGGAGTGTGAGAACGGTCGGCGCTGATGTATCCCCGAGGTGCGATTCTCGAAGAAAAGGTTATTGCCTGTAGCAAGGTAATTTGTGACTGCGCGATTCAAAACAATTGCTTTCCATATATATGTTGCAAAAAAAGTTTTGCCATCATAGACTACCGTCCATCGGAGTAGAAAAATAAAGTTTAAAATTCGTGAACGATTCAATCTAAAAAATTTTAAGTTTGTAATTTTTCCAACCATTCATGCCGGCCATTTTCGAGGAACGAATATGATTTGACCTCAATTATGGCATCCACTATATGATAACTTAATGAGTTTTTCGGTGACAAGCTTACATTTTATTTTTATTTTTCTATTATGATTCTTGTCTTTTAACAGCCTATGTATCAGTTTCGTGTCAAAATTGCCACATATTCCAGCACAAATCAACGGATTTCCTATGATGGGGTAAGTTCTACTATATGAGCCGGAGAAAAATATGGATTTTTAATTCAATTTCTAGAAATCATTGCATAGAAAGCCATTTTTAGCCCTCAGTCGATGAATTACAGTGAGATACCAATGACCAAGCCATATTGGCACACTGGTTTTCGTAAGATCATCGAAGTTAATCAATGTTGGGCCGGACCAAAGCAGCATGGGTGGCCATTCATACCTTAACCGAGGTACCCTTGTCTTCTTGGTGCAAAGGGCAGGCATGGTTAATGTGAGAATGGAACAATGGAACGATAAAGATCACTGCAATGCAGTAAGGATATTTTGGAATTTACATGAAAATGGATGATACAGTTTGATATCAGTACTCCGACACGCACGCAACAATGGCGTTACCGTATTATCGAATTCGCCATATTTATGATAATTGTACGGGAAATAAATACAATTCAATTAAATACTCTGTATAATAGTGATGTAGTATTAAATGTCAACTTTATACCAGACCATACTCCAACATTGTCCGTTCTTTGCGTGCTTGTCCATCTTCCTTTTCATTATTTTGTTTTACTTTCCTGGTACTGTAGGTCGCGTCACCGAACCTGCATTCAGTTATGATGAGAATGGAACAGATACAAACCTGCGTTCTTAATGACGACAACATGCTTTCTCTTTATAGAAAAATCATTCACGGAATAATGATGAAATTATTTTAGCCGATAAGAGGTGGTGAGCCTGTAATGCCGGATTACTGGACATTCCGTATTACCGCAAGGCCGGATGGTAGGTATTGCACTTTATTTCGTTTCTTGCACCAGCCTCCTTTGAGTTGGTTTTGCGAGGGCATGTGCGTGGAGGTGATCGTGGAAGGTTTTGGTGGAATGGGGAGTGAGGGGAAATGATGACGCAGAGGGGGGGGAGAGGGAAGAGTGTATTCGGAGCGACTAAAGATAAACGCAGGGCGGCCGAAAGAAAACGGAACCCGGGGGGGGGTGCTGTGGAGGGGGTGTCGCTGTCAATCGGTTCCTGCAAGGCGGAGAAAGCTGTGTTTGGCGAATTAATCGAGCGTGAGATGGCTAATCGACGGAAATGCGTCCAGGGGGAAAAGTCGAAGCGGAAGAGGAGCAGTAGGAAGGGATGCGTGGGAAACGAATCGGAGCTCAGGATTGAGGGGAGGGAGAGGTTTTGCGTGTTGCGTAAGGATTAGCGACTGCAAGGGAAGCGTGCCAAAGACACAGCTGAGCACAAGGGATGAACTAGTTTAATGACCGGAGGCCACTCTCGCCTTCAACACTTCTATTTTTCTGCGTTATACCTAAACCGCGCTGGTAAGTAGTCGAGTAAAATTTTTTTGGATTACTTGTGAGTATTACTTTTACAATAATTTGTTCTTGTTACGATTACTTAAATATTTAAGAAAAGGATTGTCACCCACCTACTTTCTTGTTACCCATGAACACTGATCATGTAATTTAATAATCATTTATGTGCTCATTGATGTGATGTGACCTATTGTTGTGTTGGAAGTAGTTATCTAGTTCTTGTTTCATTTGTTAAGCAAAATTTACTTTTTTAAGGTTATGTTATTTATTTCTTGGCATGTTTAATGTTCGTTTTTCTGTTAGAAAAAGAAATTATTCTTTTCCAGTTTTACTATGTTAATTCCAGTTTACTATGTTAATTGTACTGCTCACCACTTTAACAATTTCTATGTTCCAAAGGAGTTAAAACTCCTAGAGCAATAAATGAGTTTATTATTATTATTATTACTATTATTATTATTATTAAATGTACTTTTTAGTTGTAACTTTCTCCTTGCGGTGAAATAGGAATCGTTACTTTCGTTGTTATCGTTACGTGCTCGTAATCGACGCTTACTTTACTCTCTCGCTCTAAATTTGTTTGTTTAGGTTCAGCCACCCTCCTTCTTATGGTTGCAGAATGTGATATCCCTTGTGTTGTGCAGCAGTTATGCATGTATTGCTAGTGACATTGCGGCGTTATCAATTTCTTTGACTCGATTATTCCACATTTTCACTGCAGAGTTCGACAGTTGCCATGTGGTCTCTTGAGTGAACGATCTTACGAAAGGTAATTGTAATTGTAACTGTAATTTTACTGATTACTTTTCAAAGTCAGTCATTTTTCCTCGTAATTGACTATATTTTACGAAGTAACTGTAATTGAGTCCTGTTACTTTTTCTCAGTACTTTTGCCAACGCTGGTTATAGAGCATAGTTCAGTAGCTTCTTGATGCCTGCGTGCCGCTTACACAGATTGGCATGCAACTGAGGCACGTATTTTCAAATTGGCAAGGGTAAGAATACTAGTTTTTTCTTAGATATTTAAAGTTTACTAAGTGGTGTAAAATTCGGTCATGGACATTTCATGTGATTTCAGTACAACACCCCACCAGGCTCTCTCAGATTTCTTTCAAATTTGGCTTATTTTGTATCTCTTGTATGAAATGAAAGAATGCCAACTTGCGGAGTTTTACAAATTTGAGCCTGTCTAACCATACATGAACTGATATGTCATTGATTGTAATATTAAAATGGTGTATAAATTATCATTATAATTATTGCATAATGTGTATCTAATATTATATTATAGATGCAGTATTTAAATATCCATTTTTTTATAATGGAATATTGCGAGCCTTAAACTGTCATCGGACGTGGACTGTATGCTTGAATTTTCTTTCCATTTCTCATTTACCATAAATATTCATTTTGAATGCCGTCAGAACATCACCCTTCACCTTTTGGAAAAGATATTTCTCATTGCTCTTGCGTATTGCTATGTCCTCCGAAAATATCAGAAGGGAAAATTATCGGCATCGCCCGATAAAAATCCCATCGATATCGCCGGAATTTAAAAAAAAATTCAAAACCTCCTTTCTACACCATCCACATGACGTGCTTTAATAATGGTATCTTTACTGACGTTCTGGCTTACATTACATATAAGTGTATTTCTATTCAATATAAATTCTATGGCCTTTATATAGGAATTTTTCAGGAACTATACCATCGCAATTTGTGTTAATGCCAAAAGGCGATTTATACAAGTAATCGCCGAAACATGTAAGAATTTCCGCCATATTTGCCAAATAACTTGGAGGAAAATAATAAAGAGAAGGTCATATTAAAATACTTCGAGTCTATTTTGATAATATGATTAGTTGAACGAAGAATGAATGAACTATTATCTTTCATAAAGCCGATTACAATCCCCTGAAAAGAGAATGCGTCAGTTCCTGAACTGATTCAGTCACTTTTTGATGATTGCGACGAACAGATGTAATTTTTACTGTTAATTTTTTTATTAGTAGAACGTAATATCATCCAGATTTCATATTAAAATAATGCATAGATGTTCCCAGAGGAATATTAATAGCTTCATATCCTCGTGTTACTTGAGGTTATCCTCGTGTCCTGATGGTTCCCCTTTAGAGCACGTAATCCGTTCTAGCAATGTTCAAGAAGTACTTGAAACTCATCAACAAATCAGCGGTTTCATTTCCTGACGAATACGGTGCATGGCCGTCGACGTAAAATTTTTTGAAAGGGCTTTGTCTGGAGGTTGTAATGCATTTCAGGGGAGGTGTAATTGGAAGGTAAATAATCTCTATCGTAACAGGCTCAACTTTGTGGAGGTTCATTCTAATAAATAACGGTAACGGACACCTCCGTCATTACCTTAGTCACCAACAACCTTCCGTTACTCCCGACCAACGGTCTTCCACACCCCGCCCCTCTCCAACTCTCACCACCCTCCCACAATGCCCAATCACATACCACAAATTTCCCAGCCACCCCTTCCACCTACCTTCTTCCTCCCGATATATAAGGATGTTTGTTTCTTTGTAGCCTTTGTACCTGATGATGACGCCGCTGCGTCGAAACTAGTAGTACCACATAAATAAATTGGTGGATTTATACATAGTTTGTTCGCTTTTATTTATTGGAAGGTGTATACTTAAGGCTGGGCCTACGTATTTCGGAGGCTTTGCTATGCTATACTAATTTCGGAGGTTTTTCGCCCCTCTTAATACCGTATAGTACTTGCGGCTTTACTTTTTGAACGTGCAGGGGAGAGTGAAAAAATCCACTCTGTACATTTCACGTTAACTTTCTTCGGAAATAGTTTTGACACCAGCATGTCACGACTCCGTCATAATGCCATATTAAAGATTAGTGTATTAATTGCAGACCGAGTTTTCATTACCTGTGATAAAACTGGCTTTGGGCTAGATCTTGCGGTTGGGAAAGAAAATTGGGTATCGGAATTGTGTTTTGAAGAAACCAAATATGTATCAAAGTAGACTGATATTGAGAGAGAATTTCATAGAAATCCTTGCTTTTGACGCAAAAAGTATTATTTTCGTCGTATAATTACTTCGTTTACATATAAAATAACAAGCGATTTGGAAGTGAATCATGAATAATATTGGCTGAAATTCTCTTGATGTCAGTGGTTCATTCCTTAGGAGTCCTTATTATTCAGCATCTCTGGGAGCCTGAAAGGTCATCCTTAAATTTTACATTGTCATTTCCTAAGGATCTAACCCTTTTTGAGTGCGCAGGGTCGCATTAAAAAGGTGGTGACCTTATGCTTGCTTTTTATTTTTGGAATATAACTGAATATGGTAAATAAATTCAACGGTTCAAGAATATTATAGTGGAAGTTCCACATGTTGAAATAAAATGTAGTTACACTGTTCCATAATAACTGTATTGCGCACCACATTTTTTGACTCTTTACAATACTGTAATAGACGATGGTTTTGTGAGCCGAAAAGCGTCGTACGCATTGAAATTATCGTGTAAAAATGCAACTATCTTTTATTTCAATATAGCAAATACAGACATATAGCCGTTCAAAACTTGAACTCAAAATAAAATTCTCCTAATTAAGTGCAAAATTTCGTTGATTAATTGAATATTTGTGTTTATCTTGTAATGTACAACGACAGCCTATAAAAAAATGAAATATTTGAAATTAACAAATCGACAAATAGTGACAGAAATCAAGTGGCTTGATGGAATTATGGAAAGACATTTGAATAAGATTTCGAGAGAGAGAGAGAGAGTATGAGAAGAATATATTAAATAAAAACTGTGGAATGGAAGAGATATTTGACTAAAGAGTAAGATAATACATTTAGAAACGCGGCAGGCTTTAAAAAATTAATCTACTGAAGATTTACCTAGGAAGTTCACGAACAAGGAACACAAAAATTTCAAACTCAATGATAAATTCATGAAAAGCATCAAGGCTAAATTTTTTATCGCTGAGGAACACCAAGCAGGCTTTGTGAGATAATTAGAGAACTATAGTGAACCACGCTTCAGGTTAATGAACTGTTGGCAATGATAATGCATCTAGAGGGCGCGGTACCGACGTTGAAAAACTTCCTTTAAATTTACGACCACATCAGCGTGTGTGTTTCAATTTTTATGTCGTGTCAACATCAGCGGTAATGAAAGCGGAAATTGATTTTGTAAGCAGATGTGAGTACTCCCATTAGACTACCTTTGTATTTCCTAACCATTTTCATTTATAATCACCAAGTTATTTGCTTGCTACGTTCCTTTAAGTGTCGTTTCTGGTGATTGTATCCGTATTTGCCCTCAAAATTATTTTTAGTTTCTCTTGTCTCAAAATAACCCAGCCAAAAAGCCTTTCGTGTTAGATGATAATTCAAGCAAAAACATAAATTAACTGCTGCTCTTCTTTGGGTTTATTTTCCCCTATCACCTTTGGGCTAAATCTTGTTTGGAAGGGTAAAAATAAGTACCGTAGAACGGGGTGAAAAGAAACATTGGGGTGAATAGAAACATTGGGGTGAATAGAAACGAAACTTCTTTTTTTATGTATAATCTATTTCCTACATAACTATGGGTAAATAGCGGCAACTATTATCTTTTTTGGTTGGTACACTTTTGGCTGAAAGTGAAATAATGGTTTGTTTGGTTGGCAGCACTGGTTCCTGTTTGTTTGTCATGTTGAATTTTACCACGTGATTCTTGTTTTATTTTTATCCACTTTGAACTTTCCAGGTAAGTCAGAATACGTAGTGTTCTTAAAAGTAAATAGCTGTAAAAAACATAGTTCAATTAATCATATAAAAGATTCAGGCTTATTTTCAGCTTTAACTTTAACAGTATTATTTCAAAAATTATTCATATTTTTTAGGTTAGGTGTTCAGAATTTATGGGGTGAATAGAAACAAATCATTTTTAGTGTTTTATTCACCCCGCAAGAAAAAATTTTCTAAGATGACCGGTCTGATCTCACAATTTATTTATCATAATTTAATCTAGTTAAATACGGTAATTGTCTACCTATTCAATTTGTTTACTTACAGTTATGTAACTTCTTTTGTGTATGTACTGAATTAAATCATTATGTTGAGAAATAAATTTGTATTTATCCATTACAAATTAAAAATACCATATTTAACTGTTTCTATTCACCCCCGATTCGTTTCAATAGAAAAAAAACATGAAATTGAAGTACTGTTTCTATTCACGCCCATTTTCGGGGTGAATAGAAACACCATGTTTTAAGTTTTTTCTTTAAAATCAAATAAAATTTTAAAAATTAAATACTATAAACAAATAGGTCTAACAGAGACCTGTGTTTGAGCAAAAAATTGTTTATATGGAACAACTGCAAATATGCAAAATTTCAAACCAAAGTTGAAAATTGTTTCTATTCACCCCGTTTTACCGGTATATCCTAATGATATATTTTATGGAAAAATATCTGTAAGGTACGAAGCAACAAACAGTGTCGTCCTCTGACAGGCCTATTTCATTGGCCTCTGAAGTCCCATCAAAGTTTTGAAATCAGTCCTGCTAATTGATATAAATATCAGTAAAAAACGACTAATGGGTAATTAAACAACCCATTATGCACAGTGCGTTAAAGTCTTACGTTTCTCTATATTTCCTTCTTATGCGGATGCCGTAGTTCCCTTTCCCGCACGAATCCTTCATACGAATAACATTGTTTGGTTCTCAAAGCTAAAAAGTATTGCCTTAACCCTTCTCCTTTTCTTACAAGGTTCCTCCATGAGATATTATTCGTCTGGACTCTGAAAAATTCTTCCTCGATATAAAAAATTATTATAGCCTGTTCACATAAGTTACACTGTAAAGTCATAGATACTTTCGTGGCAAAATTGTTAAAATTCAGCTAAAACCACTGCTCAATTTTCATTAGCTTTTGTCGGGCGATATATCAAAATATGGGAAATAATCACGGTATATAAATATATTGGAAATCAAATTCTTAATTTAAACAATTGGTAATGAATGGGTGTCCGATAAATATTGGAATATATCTCCCAGTAGTTAAAATCATTCGCTCCCAATAAAAATATCACAATAAAAATTGTAATAAATTTTCGGACTTAAAATCGTTTACCAATGAAACACCACGTATATCATCCGCTAAATATGCAATATGTAAAGATATATCTTCTGATATTTCGTTATATTTTATGTTTTGATATTTAATCATGCAAATTTTATCAATCCCGTTAAGATGATAGCTATTGTCCTGATATTAGCTTTCCAAATCGCCAATTATCGCTATTCAATTATCTTTGGGGGATAATTAATTTTCGATTATCAAAAGGAACACTGAGTTCTACTGAACATGGTCGAGGCTGGGCATGCGGTGAGAAGAATAAGGCTGTATACCGATGAAAAGTAATGAATGGAGGCCGTTGAGGCAAAGGATAAGATCCGATCAGCGAATGAAAGAGGGCAGTGTGATCGGCGCTGCTCCTACCACGGCGATCGCTTGCCTGCCCCAGATCACTTTGCTAACGGGTCGAGGGGCAGGACGACAAATTAAGGAAAGACCGCGGCAGTGTCGACACTTGACAACTTTTGAGGGAAGCCAATGAGGTCCGTAACTTGGCGCGACCCAATTCCTCCTATTCGGTTAACCGTCGCAATTATTTCTCCCCGAAATGCGGTGTCAGAAATGGGACGCAGGAAGGACTGAAGGTTCCTTTTCAGTATTTTCTCCGCGTACTTTCAAGTTTATTTGAAAGCGTACTAGAAATAATTGGCTAAAATTTAATTTTTTTGATGAATTGCCTTGGTCAAAAATTCCCCGGCCCGGGAATTAAACCACGAACCTTCAGGTCCCTTTCCTGTCCCCTCCGTAGACCATTAAGCATTTAAGTTCCCTAATTTCTATTGCTATCTCACCAAAGGTGCTCGATTCCTGTTTCTGAGGGAAATATTTCCCTCGATAATCAATGTGTATTTCATTGGCTGTTTCTTAATTAAACACATTGACTAATAGAAATAAATTTCGCTTGTTTCCAGCTACCTTTTTAACTTCTGTCACACAATTTTACACCCTCACGACATTTTACGCAATGCCTTATGCCATATAAGTGAAATCTATCCTCTTTCGTACCCTATCCGATAAGAAATGTAGGCTCTTTCCTTAAAGCTATTTAATTGAGCTCTCCTCCCAGAAAAATAGTTCCTGCGCCCATCGCTAGAGCTAATGTATTAGACTACAGTGTCCAAGAATAATATTAGGCAGCATTGCTGCATAGTGCCGTGGGCACCTGTGAAACAGAAAGCAAAAAGCAGAATGCTCTTTTGGAACAAAATATTTCTTGGTCCGATGGAATGCTCCTATTTGCTCCAGTCAATGAACGTAAAATAGGGGAAAATCGTGAAGACACGAATTTTTGTGTATAAATGTGATATTACACTGAACTAATCACATTGATTAATAAAAATCAACTTTCCAGTGTTAATTACTTGATGCAGCCGACTCTGATGCTTAAAGTTGTTGAATTACTGTGAGTTACTCCCTACTATCAAGCACAAATAAGGAAGTTCTAAGAAAATACTATCTCACTTGCCATGTGTCCAGCTTCAGGACCGAACGTCATGAGTATCACACTAGAACGCCTAGGGAGTGAACGGGGATCTGAGGGGCCTTTCAAGGTCACTTTTCTAAACATGTCGTGAATATCTCATAATTCGTGATTTCTACGTAAAAAAATAAAAGCATTCAAAATTGCACTAGATGAATTTGCTACAAAAAATGACGTAATCATTTTTTTCCCTACGACCTACAGTGAAGTTAAAAGTTGCAATTTCAAAATAAAATTTATTGTTATTGATATTAAATCAACGTAGAACAAATACAAAAATCAGTATTTAATGAAATAAAATGTAAAAGTTTATGGTTTGAGAGTAATCGTAGTAGATTTGAAGAATACTGGTTCGAATCCAGTTGAAGATAAATGATTTCTCCGTTGTGTAAATGTCCCACCCCGAGCCCATCAGCAGTTGACTATTGAATCTGTAAAGCGTTTCACCGCTGGGTAGTCTGCGGTTTCTCCTTATAGTTTATCTTAATTAAACATCAACGTGATGAAATTTCGGCTTGATCCTTGGAAATGTAGCAATAAGTGTATGTACACAATGCCGTGTTGGTATTGTATACCGGTTTACGATGAAAAACTTTACGGCTACGCGATTTTTACCATATCCTGACCTTTTCGGCGATCGTGGACTATATTGTATTCACTCAACTCTTTACTCACCGTACAGGAAAACCGAAAAACGAATCAAACAAGAGTTTTCATTTTTCCTCAAACATTATGCGATAAAATCCGAAGATTCAAGCAATATGGAGTGCGATTTTTCCATACTGAAATTAAACACTTGCTGTTATCCACGATTATAAAATTTATTCCGACCTAGGTGTCGATGTTACTAAATCATCTTCAATGAACCATTTAGTGCCTTTAAAATGACCTGGTAACATCGAGAACGATACAAATCTTATAACCGTTTAAAATTGTAAGTGGAAAATGGTTCATTTTATGCCTTGAAGATGATATAGTAGCGTCGAAACCTAGGTCGGAATCAACTTTATAATCGCGCAAAATTGCAAGTGTTTATTCCAACATAATAACGAGATACTCCACCTTCATTTTTATTTCCGAATCTCCTTTAGAAAGTATTATTCCCTCCCAAGGAAATATTCCGTATTAATGGGTGCAAGAGAGTCCGTCCAGTCGAACGTTCTTGTTCGGTCTCCAAGGAATTGTGCGCGGATCCCCGCCGAGCGAGTCAGGCAACAGCTGAGATCGGATCGGAAGCAGAGGTCAAAGTCACGTATCGCGTGTTTGCCCAAGAGCAAGGGCGAGCCGAGGCGAGAGGGGAGAGAGGAAATTAGTGAAGAGACGGGGATCTCCCTTAATGAAAAGAAGACGAAACCGGACGCATTCTTCGGGCGCAATATCGTCTGTCGCCGTGAATTAACCGTGCGCCCGTGCACCTTCTTGCTGTCGGAGTAACACCTTTTTACGAGAGCTCTCCTTGGATTTTCTACGTCTTAGAACCCTGCGGGAATTGAGCTATCTTATGTTACAAGATCTAGTGTTTTCCCGTTGTAATATTACTTGCGTTTAGTTCTCTCGGAATTCTCTCTTTTTTTTAACTGTTATTCACTCCCAATTCGTGAGTAATTAATTAAAATTATTTTTTGCTCGTGCTCATACTTACATTTTGTTTCAGCTATTCCATTTAAAATGAGTCAATACTCTGAATAAAAATGTTGAAAAACTGTTTTCGAACTTAGTGGTCAAACATCTTAGTCAGGCTTCGCCTTAATCAATTAAATGAAGTTAATAGGTTGCCAAGTTAAAGGTAAAAATTTAATGTTACTAGAAATTTAATAGCAAATGGAAAACTTGTAATTTTTCTCTCAGAACTTTTTAAAATATTAATAAGTAACTAGAGATAATGGTTATGTATACATCTCCATCAATTTGCTATCATGAACATTAACTTTAATATTTTTTTACATTATTATTAATATCCAGTATTCTTGTCATTCGCTGGTGTTGAAACTCAAGGACGTTTCTTTTCTAAGTATTAATTTTCTGCGTCACACTGGAAAGTACAGTTTTTTTTAGTGCAAAATAATTATTTCTTGATAAATTTTAAATAGTCATACAGAACTAAAAAATCAAACGGTCTTATTTCACTCGCGGAGACAATGAAATTGCTGATGATATTTTTTTCAAATCATTTTTGCGCATTTCTTGAAGATAGCAAGGGAATTAGCAACTTCTACATTGGTGGCAATTTAAAGTTAAATATTCGTGGAAGCTTTGTGAAAATGGAGACAACTGTCTGATTGGATTCTATGGAATGAACAACTAATTCTGGTGGCATCTTATGGCATTGGAGCAAATATTGAGGTGGCCGTGAAACTCGCACAGACGGGCATCTTAGCGAAAAAAATGTGCTCGCGGCCATTGATTAGCCTGGGTTGTGACGTCATCCTGCGGTAAACATCGAATTGTATGATTCATGTATTTTTCCAATGCGCTAGCGAGCTAGTCCCGCCTGGCTTGTTGAAAAAACTTTTGACAACGAAGCATTTGTGCTGCGCATATATATCTTATATGAATTTATCATGGCGTACTGACAAATATTGTGGGTAGGGTGAAGTAGGTATTAGCAGAGAGGAGTATAAGGCATCTAGTTCACGAAGCCCATTGCTTTTTTTTTAAATCATCGTTTTTGTAAACTGTATGGCTATCCTAAATATAATATCTCTCATTTCATAAACGTGCTTAGTAATTCTGCCGAATGTTACTTATTTTTAGCACTACCACCAAACTGATAGCAGTTTTTATGCTTCTACCTGATGGGATCTTGGCAGCTGTTTACTTAAATTCGCTATACTTATTTTCTGAACCTGAATCTTAGGTAGCCTTAGTTTGATAATAATTTCGTTTGTCCGACGATTTACACCAGCAAAGTTATTCAATTTCTATGATATAATTCTTCCGATAAAGCTACATACTCGCGAAAATTAATAAGTAGTATTGCAGGATACAATCTCCGTTTTCCAATCTTCCATATAATATTCTATTTCCCTAGGTTGGAGAGGTAGTTAGCGGTCAAATTTGCACTGCATGCTTCAATTCTTATAATGATGCCGACCTGTTACGATTTTAATGCAGTGTCAGATGCGGTACATTCATTACTGTTGGGAATAATTATTGAATGTGTTATTCCATAATTTTGAGGCTGGCTTGGAATTGCCAGGTTAATCTTCTCCTGGGTGCAGAACTGCTAATCATGTTATTACTCTGAGCTGAAACAATATATGACAAATTTTTCCAAGTAGAGGATTACTGTTTACGGGCCGCACTGTCGTATCTTCTAAGGTAGCACGTTTCATCACCACCTTTTTGGCGGCAATGGTCGCCCCCATCAATGGCATGGATGTGGGTTACGTTTGAGAGACTTCCTCCCCAAGGTTTATTGAGAGACAAAAGCCAAGCTGTCCTTTAGCATGCTCCAAAATGGCGGTTTACGAATTTCGACTGGCTGGCATTTGAGACTGATTATTCAAATGTGGTCATGACCATTTTCACCGCCTAAACCAACGCCGGGCATATTCTAATACTAAGAAACGTGTTCCGACTGAGCGATTCGGTTTTTCTCGTCAAATAGTGCCATCCACTGTTTTTCCCTTAACGCTATATCGACTAGCCTAGTTCGAAATAGATTCATGGGAAAAAATCGATTTGAAGAAGTTTTGGGATAGTTTTATATTCTATGGAAGTAAACTTTGTGCTGTTCCCAATTATCTAAAACTACTAGCTTCGAAAAAAAATGCACAGGAATGAACCACCAACCCTGCTTTTGACTCGTCTGCAGTCAAGCATTATCTTTCTAAGGAAAATAATAGATCGCCTTCCAATGCACAACAATACTTGTGAGGATGAGTTAATGGGTTTTAGAAAAAATACTAAGCTTGTATTCGTGGCTCAATCGGAACGAAGGCTATTGAAAGCATTTGGTCCCAAGTAGAAGCATGTACCTTTCTTTTAAAAGGTACATGCACATGCCTAAATGTGGCCTGAATACATCTTTCCTGTTGTCCTCAAATTATCTCTCCTTATTATTTTCAATTCATTGGCTCGAAATCTCCTTTTTTGCTTTGATAGAAACAAACTGGCACTTAAATCCGAGTCCTTATTAAAATTTTAGAAGGTCGTATGAAAATAATTCATCTTTTCCGCGTCAGGTGGAAAAATGTACAAGTTTATTTATTCGCCGAATTTTCCATACGAGGGCACTAAAAGTTTTAAGCTAGAGATGATTGTTTAAATTTCTACAAGGAAGTAGGAGGGGCATTTCCATTCCATATGGTATTGAATTACGTGCACCGCTAGGTTCAATGGAGAAGTTTTCATGAAGTCCTTCTTCCGCAGAAATTTTCGTTTAATTAAAGAAAATATCACATGGAATTGCATTCATTTTTCCTATCTTCCCCTCATTGGAGAATCTGGCCTAAAACCACTAATAGGAGTTTATTGCGATAATTTTGCCTCTGATACAGAGATCAAAACAGATAATCTATTCATAATGCTGAAAATTGAAATTTATATCGTGGTTTTCCTGGGAAAAAATAAAATTTATATGATAATTGATACTTCTTAAAGCAATTTTTAGTCTTCTGTGACAACGTTTTCATTGAGCTGTCGCATTTTGTCATCATGCTCGTCGCTAATAACCTGAAGAGAACTGTGTTGAAGTGCCAACATTTTATTTCTTCGTTACTAATACTCAGGGATCCCTAACAGCTGCTACATACTGTCACGCATTCACGTTTTTATTGTGCGGACTAAATTCTTATCTCCGGGTAGTCTTTCATTGCTAAATACTTTAGTGAGAATGCTGAGAAGGAGGAGGAGCTTTTTCGGAAGGTTTGAAAATTTATGGTAATGCAAATCCAGGAAAGCCTGTGATCGTAAGTGTATAATAAGGCGAGCATGCTTTAATCTTTTTCTAAATAATATTTACTTAATTTTTCGATGGATTCTCAAGGATTATATTTACATTGGTATCTCTTGAACTATTTCATTTCTCTGGTCAGCTCACGGGTCTGCCTCTCTTCATTTCTCCCGGAGATATCCCATCCCCGCCTTGCTGACGTCCTCTCCTCGCTCTTGGCCTCATATCCTAGCCTCTCTGCACAAGATCAAATCGTCAGCCCTCCCTAATCACAATCGTCTCCAGTTCGTTCGCCTCGCCCGCCGTACCATACCCTTGCTTTTCATCCTGACAGTTCGTAACTCTGACTGTTTGAATGTGAGTGCACTGTGAATTCTGATTCTTATCAGTATCGTTTGCTCCCCTGCTGTAACTCATATCCGCGTAACTTCAGAACCATCCTAAGATTTGGTCTATCGCGGCATTCGCACAGTATCCCGGTTTGTCTTCCTTTGGGACAAATCAAAGATAACATGCATTTGCTAACAAATAACTTAAATATATATTTTGCATCAAAGAGTAGTGAAGATGGCTTCAATTTTGAACAGAAAAAAGTTATTTTGTGAACCTTTCTGATGAGACATTGTGCCGCGAAATCGGCTCATAGGAGAAAGAGCGATAATTTTTGGGATTCCTAGAGAATGCTCTTTAAACCACCACATTACTGCTCTCTTTTCCAATATATCCCTTGAAAACTATTTTCTATCTTGCTCGGACTAGTTTTAATCGATCCGTATGGTATCGTACGATTAGTGAATGTGTTGTTATTTTCTTATATACAACCGTTATAATAGCAACATTTATTTGGAGCATCAAGAATCAACTGCCTAAGAAATTTCTGGATATTATTTAATGAATATTACTTTATAAATAGTGGTGGTGAAGTGGAAAATTTAAACGTCGATTGCGCAGTCCTTGATTGTCCTGTTGATTGCCTTTTATTCACACTTGTTGGCGTCAAAATGTTTCATTTGATAAATTTACACTACTTCGAGGCACTCATCTCATAAAAATAAATTTCGAGGTTAAAAAAAAGAATATTTAGTAATTAGGAATGTTGGAGCATGATCCACTCAAGCGATATCTAAGTGAGGAAATGAACTTCTTAATCTTAGATTACAACCCATTTCAATATAATTGTAGACAACTTAGGGGAAAATGTATAGATCGATGTTACATCTAATGACACTTTTAAAAAGGCACATAAGTCCAATGTGGCGAAGTGGAAAAGCGTCGATATGTCCACTTCTCCACTTCTTAATGTTCAAATTTAGCACTCGAGATTCTAACGTAGCGAAATATTGAAAATTATCGTTTCGGTATCATCCGGTGCAATACATTATTATGAATGGGAACATCACATTTATACCTTTGAGGAAGGGGTGGGAAACATACGTTCATCGGGGAAAACAGTGAGAAAACATACAACTAAAGAGATACAGAAAAACCTAGGGGTAGATCCATCCCTTCCTCAAAGGTATAAATGTGATGTTCTCATGTACTACTTTGTATTGTACCAGATGTTGGCTCTGTGAGCCGGAACGCGCCATACGCATCAAATAAAAGTGCAGCTACATTGTATTTCAATTAGCCAAGCTTCCACTATATCACGCCTGAATTTGTTGAACTTATTCTAACATAGCTTTGAGGAACTCGTCTTATATAAATTTAATTTTAGGAAAAGTAAAAAAAAAGTCACTTTTAGTTTTGCAAGAGCATACTCCAATTAGAGCTTGCGAGCAAAATAACTTCCGAGTACATCCCATTCCATTGGAATTTAAAACATCTGAGGGGAAGGAGGTGTACGTCGTGTTTCATTTCCACCATTTTTCCGCCTCCCTGAGCACTTGTCACCGACCGCCGAAAAGCACTTTTGTGGAACAGCGTCAGCTGTCCGTCTCCTCGCCACAATGGCCTCCACAAATAACGGGGAGGAGGAGAGGAAAAGAGTTGAATGGAATGCCACTGGAATGGAAACCAATCTCAGAATTACTAACTTATCATGAGAGAAAGATCGTCGGCGCATCCGCACACGTTCGTTTCACCATCGACGGGATTTCCTTTCGTTAATTTTCGTTGACATGAGTGGAGTCGGGTGGAATTATTTTGTGACTCTGGGCGATGAAATCCGATTGGATCCATGAAGAGGGGGAACTCTATAAAACCATGGCAATGGTTATATCACTCACCGCACCCCTTTATCGCCTTCTTCAGCGTGTTATAATTGATGACGATCTCCACTTGTCACACATCCGAGGTTGAAACAAAACAAAAAAAACACTCCAATGGTATCTTCACATAGGGAATATTTTTCTTCTCGTAAACCTTTTTCTTTCATTCAATTCACCATTTGCGATGCCTGTTTTGGGTTTCGGAGATTCCTGATACGTTGAATTTCGAATGTTTCGAAAAAATATTTGTGATATTAAGTGTAAGAAGATGATTCTAATAGAATATTATTGAATTGTTGATTTTGATAAGTGTACTAGGAGTTACAAGCTTTCTCAGCTAGATAGTTATATTAATCACTGTGAAATCTACTTCTACAAGTTAAACTAATGACTGCGGAAGCACTTTTGAATGTCTACTGTACCCTGTAAGCCTAAAAACGAGATAAATATGGAATTGGTAGTTCTAAAAAGAAACTGCAATTGAATTTTTCTAAGATCTTGAAATGATGAAGGGAGATAGATGAAGCCACTTGGAGAAAGTTGGTCACTCGATGGCCAAGGATTAGTTAGAAAGATATTAATCTATAATTAAGGAGATATTAATCTCTACGAATTTTTTGCGCGTATAAATTTGGGTCAAGGGTTTGTTTTTTTTCCGAAAAGTCTGAAACCAATTGTGTTGAAGAGCGAGTAAAGGTTTGTAAATGTAAAACCAATATGAGTGCTTGAAATTTTAAGAGAGCACGGACCTTTTTCTTTTCGGGCTCTTGATGGATTCGGGCAGCACACGCTCAAGTTGACACCCGCTGGCAAAAAATCCGCGAACACACTCTTTTCACCCCGGAGAATTCGCGAAACGAATTGAAAAAGTTGCGGCGTCGCGTCGCGCGCTCCTTATTCCCGTCGCTGGACCGGCTTCCGCCGAGACTGCGAGAGCACTGCGAGGGAGAGGCGAGCGCGGAGCGAAGTTCGGCAGTTAGTTAGGCGTCGTAGTATGGGCGCCAGCGCTTGTGTGTGTGTGCGGGGTGTCCGTGTGTGTGTGAAACAGAGTCCGGAGAGTGTGAGGGGTAAAAGAGGGGGGGAGGGGATGCGCGTGAGCGTATCGGGTTGGTTGCGTTCTCTCGCTCCGAGAGATTCAGAGGAGTTGGACGTTTCGACTCACCTCGGTGATTCGATTCATGCGATTCAGTTCGTGAAAATGAATCGTTCTTTCCAATCTTTCAAAACGAATTTAATGAGCGCTGAATATACGGTAACAACAGCAGTGGCGCAGCGAGGGGGGGATTTTGGGGGATAACCCCCCCCCCCCCCCCCCCCAGAAATTTTTAAGTTAAATCTATTTTACCTAATTGGATTAATATTGCTTATAGATTAGTGTAAGGATTAATAAAATATCCCCCAGAAGGCCGTAAAAATCACCATTTTGAACCATATATCTTAATTTTTTTCGGCGGAAGGCCTCCGCACCTCCCGCTAACCCTGGCGGGTATGCAATACCCTAAGCCCCCCAGTATTAGTTGCGCCTGAAACACCACTAGCCTTAATTTCTAGCTGCGCCCCTGAACAACAGTACCTGATTTCCACAATTTCAAGTATCTGAACGCATAGCCACATATTTTATCTACACATAATTATTAAATACAAGCCCCCCAAAACTTAAATATTTTTAAATAAAGAATAAAGCTTGTAATAAAATGTTCAATGAGGAATCATGTTTTACCAAATCCGAAAAAGCGATACATTTTTAAAACTTTTCATTTACATATTACGGTACTCATAAATGAGGACAAATCGTATCAAATTTACTTGCCGCAGCACAGCGTCGAATTATAGTAATCAATTTTCCCTGAGAGGTACTGGAGCGCCGTTCCGACCGAAATTAAGTAATAAGTAACACTATATCACACAAACGTTTGTATGTTCCACCAATTTTCTTTTACCAACCCGGGTGTTGGTAAACTATGTCATCAACAAGTTCGGCATAGTTTGTCGACGTAGTTTGTCGAAACCTTGGTCGAATAATAAAAATCTGTTGATAGCACAAGCTTTCACCAGTGAATATGTTACCTAACAGGTTGATACGCAAAATATCGCCCTCTACTCGCAAACTGTGGAGTATGAACTCGTCCAACTATTTTTATAGCTACTTTAAGTGGTGATTGCAAACTAAATGAACACTATGAATTACAACCAACTTAAAAAGTCTGATAGCAAAAATGAGTAAGTACTGTGAACCAATTGATCTCAGCTATCAAAAATATAATACGAACAGGAAAAACCATTGAAGGCTGCACTTCGAATCGCTGTATATTATGTCGATAGTATATCGAGAGATTTATAAAAATGACTGATTTTATAATTTAACATTTCAAAATGTATTTCCAAGAGAAAAATGAAATTTGTTTTTTTTAATTGCTTAATTTTTTTGTTTTCCCTTACTCAATTACTGATATCAAATATTGCCTTAAATATTTTTACTTCACTGCATTACCATAATTGTAATTCTCGTAATGCCATTATTTTAATGATAATTATTTTTTACTTTCACTGCACGAGGCCCAGAAATCTATTTTTTAGTGTAGGATAGTATGATGGGCTAACTTCTTTTCCATTATTCCATTCTTCGGCGACGATTCTATATAAATCTGAATGTTCGACATGAACCGCACCAGCCATCTGGTTTACTCTGAACCATTGAAAATAAATATGTGTAACAATTTTTACGGTTCGTGACCATGATTCGTTCGTTATGAACGATTCAGTCATGAACTACTCGTCTCCAAGAGAGGGGGAGTGAGTCCCTGTTTGGCTAGCATCCCGCGCCGCGGAGCCACCGTCGGGACGTTTATCGCGCCTTTTCCCTTCCGACCGACAACCCCCTCTTTCTCTCCACCCTGTACGACGACGACGGCGAGAGAAGAATGGCAAGGACGCGATTATTGTCCTCTGGAAATTCGATTCGTTTCCCTCTTCACGACTGTCCCCGAGTGAGGGCCGTTATTTTAAAATAAACATTCTTTCCTTTTCCCATCCCGCGCGTAAAACCGGACGCGGAACTGCCTCTCCTATGCTGTGAATCACGGTTGATGGTAATTAAAGCTAAATTCTTTTTTCCCCCTCCTTTTTTGCGCACGCACAAGTGGGATTATCCTCGTAAGCGGATCAGCGAAAAGGGCGACTGGGTTCTCATTTCGGTCTGTCCTCCGGATTACTTCTGGTTAGCGCATCAACATGAAAATATTGTCGTTTTCAAGGGTTGGGTAGAATTGGTGCATCAGGAATGCCATCGTAAATGAGTTTACGTGTTATGGAACGCATTTTAGTTCCACTGAAGGGAAACTACCCAGACGGCACAGGAAGTTTTCGTACCTGAATACGAGGGTGGACCATCAAGATACAAAAATCGCGCTTAGGAAGTTACTAAAAAGGTTTTGTTTCTTTATTTCCTATAATGACGAAAAAAGATGCAAGAGGACTGGCAAATTCATATGCATCGATAAAATTGTATCTCATCGATAAAACTGTATTCGGTCTGGGACTATTTTCTTTCGCGGGTGGTGCCATCTGGTGCCATCGTGCCATATCCTCCTAGAAAGATCACATGTCTTCACAAGCTAGCACAAGCCGTTGGAGATCGCGTCGTTTACGTAACGTCTTACCACATTTCAGGGATTTTTGTGGTTAAGTTTGTGAAAAATAGAGTGTCTGGTAATAGTGAAGTTTCCCTTATTCTTTAATTTCATTCACTGGGCTTCAGAAACGTGTTTGTGAGATATTTTTGTTAAAAATGCCTTTCGTGTGTTTATTGTCGGGATGACGTAATGGAAACTCCGGGACATGGTTCAAGGTTTTAGCTTTCCAAAAGATCCTGAGTTGAAGAAGAAGTGCATTTGGGCGATAAGAAGAAAACATTTCACCCCTACGAAAAGCTGTGAGGTATGTACTCTTTCTCGCTGTAATTATTTGGATGTAATTTTAAGTTAGAAGTGGCTTCGGGATGTTGATGCATCAACATCCCGAACTATTCAGTACTAAAAATGGTGATTGAAAATATTGTAGCAGCAATTATTTTGAAAATTCTTGCATTTTAGTTGTCTTTTTTGTATTAATTCATTCAGTGAACGTGTGGTTAAAAGGAGAAACTAGGAATAAGCTGCCAAGTTTATAGGATCGAATATTGCTTCTTAGCTTGCCCTATGGTGTATTACACGTCGGCTTTCATCATTTCAAATTATCTTATGCTATAGTGTAAAACAATAAAAATATCAGGCATACAAATATTTACTATATTTACGAGCCTAGTAATTTGATTTCTCATGCAGAAATACCAAAAATTGGAAATGATTTGACCTAATAAGTTACATGGTATTTTATTATTTATTAATTTTAGGTGTGTGAGCTTCACATCGCACCATTGTGATATCAGAAAGTAATCTGTGGCCTTGGACGAGAAGACGAGGAGAAAATTCTTGCTGAATTGAAGGTGCCCAGATTGGAGGAAGGTACCATTGCTTCACTGTTACCTGTCGCCAAGAAAGACATTGTAGCAGAAGTGACATATTTGTGGATGTGGGTTTGATTTGTGCAAGTTGATGCTGTGATAGTGGACGTTCATCGGAGAAAGTATTGAAGATAGTTTTTATGTATCGACCAGTCCTCTTTTAAATAATTTTCTATTCGAAAGAGAATAAGAGTAATTGTTTCGCTAAATTAGATGTGCGATAGAAGAGAAAATTGGAAATATTATTGTGGTTGACAATAGAAAATACATAATATATGTATTGTATTTCTGTGGGTTTTTTCTTTCCTGCCTTTTTAAAATTTGGTGGTGACTTCATGCAAAGTAAGTATAAAATCGTAGGTGTGATCTAAGAGATACCATGTTTTATTTTACAAGTGTTTATGCTGGTGATTTGGCAGGACTTTCATATTTTTAATAGGTTGATACATTTATTGCAGTGACCTAGAGACTTTTACTCATCCCAAATAATTTTTCAAATACTTTAGCGCCTGATATGGGTAGGTTTTAGTAGCTGAGACTGAACTATACGTTAATTTTTGCTTGCATTTTGATGAATTCGATCATACTAATAGCAGATGTGTCAGCAATCCTGTTTCATCGGCAATTTTTATTTAAAAATTTTATTTGGTCAGGCTTTAGGGTAAGCTTTTTAATGCTCGTGGGCTATGTGATGTCTTATTTAGTGTCAAAATTAATAAGAATTTACTCTTATTAACATCTCAAGGTTTCCAGGTAAGTACGAGCCACTTAAGAATGCTGGATGCTGGGGATGCGTGAATTAGCCTTGAGAATCTCATTTTTCGCAGTTATTTAAGTGGCCGAATAAGTTTTGTAAGTTCTCAATGGGTAAATAATACTATATCATGAATTCTAATTACCATGAAAAACTCACAACCGACAAAAACTTTGTCGGTCGTGAGTCTTTCATGGTAATTAGAATTCATGATATGGTGTTATTTACCTGTTGAGAACTTACAATTCATAATGATTCGTATCAAGGTTCTCGCTACGGTCGGTAGCTATCGATTGTGTTGCGTTCGATACATTTTTCGATCGTGCGAGTTACGATATATCTAATTTCGACCTAATCGATTGAGATTAGCCTGAGTGCCGTGTTCCTGCGCGCTTCGTATCCAATCGTACGCGTGGAAATTATCCATTGACGAAAAGCGACGGAGCGGCACAGTATCCCCTTAGTCAATGGGTACTATGTACATACGAATTAGATACGGAGGGTTCTGTGCCGTCTGGGTACTTTGATTTAATGGAAAAATAGAAAGGTTGTGCTCCATTCGAGAGAGCCTTCTTGAGCTCGAAGATTGCAATGCGCTTTTTCTGTTTTAGCACTTTGTAGTTAACTAAGTGAAAAAAATTATAATTACTTTTCAAGGATACCTTTAGAATCTAAAGGCGTTGAACACCGCGTAGTGAATAAATTAAGATTGCATGAGCTTCAAAGCAAGTGATGATGTAAAATTATGCAGCCTTTATGACGATTATGACACAAAGGTGGATGAATTCAGCAGAATTACATAAGCCATTTTAGCATCATGTATTCCTCCTCTAGTGGTCATCAATTAAGCTTTAGCCCCAGACAGGCTATGAAAGGTTTAAATTTAATAGAGGCTTTAAACGCCTCCAAGTTTGATTTTGAGTCATTTCTGCACGCGTCCCTTTGGAAGTAACAATTTGTGAAAAGGAGTGTATATCACTTTCAGTAGAGTGGAATCAGATTATTATATTAAATATTCATTTTTATTTTCATTTATCGGTGTGAGTGTAGCTTTTTTTCTTCTCATTTGCTATCTTGGACGCTTTGAACAATAGGAAAGCACTCTACGCTCTATGCCATCACGCCTCTTCAGGAATTAGAAAGGCGAAAACATATGCTTACCTTTAATGCTCGTAGACTTGATCCAGATATTATTGTCACTTTGGAGTGTCCTAAAAAATTCAGCGTTATAGGCGAGGTGAATATTATCTGTGATTATTATTGCTTGATTTCAATAATTCAGTACCGTATAATTTTACTCTTGTTTGAAGTAAAAGTTGAATTCTGGTAACTTTCCCTGCGATAAGTAATGAGAAAAATTAACTCCAACTTATTTTAATGAGTTTGCAACATTATTCGTTTTCCTTCAATTATTTCCGATCAAAAACGTGAGATAAAAGAAGTTAGCCGAGATCCTGCCGAAAGCGGTGAGGGCTTAATCTGTACTTTTATGACCCGACGTGCCTATTTTGCCCGAGGGCAATTCATGTTACCCTTGCCATTTCACCCAGCCAAATTTAAATATCCATCTTGTATACCCTTCTTATTTAGAAAAACGTTGGCCCTTGATAGATATAATCTTAATATTGATAAATTCTTACTCATTAATATTAACAGGCTGATGTCAACGATAATCTATAGCTAACTACGAACGATTTATTTACATTTAAAATCATCTACATTTATCATTGCATTTTTTGAAACATAGGATTGCTTTTTCATATTTTGTTTTTATGAAGTTAGTTTCGAAATTTTCAATAGTCACGGTCTATTATCGGAAGATAAAAATCAACCTGCTTTAGAGAAAGTAGATAAATGATGATATTCTACGCATGTAAACTTAGCTTGAGGAAAGGACTTATAATAATATAAAATATTGATTATAATTTACGAAAATCATCTTTGATCCAAGCTGTCGAATAATATGGTAGGTGTAAAGACAAGAAGGTGACCTAAAAGAGATCAGTAACCCACAAAAGATGTAAGTGGTGCATCATATAAGAATAGCAAAGAGTGTTTATTTCTTAATTTAATTCATTAAGTAATTACTACCGAGAGTTGCGCGGAGTCGCAGTATTTACGTATTTTACCTTCCCATTCTTTCATGTAGTCTCTGAGACCTATTATGTAGACTCGGCATTATTCTCTTCGAAAAATCTGCGGCGATGAACGTTCGGCCATCGCATGAATTCAAGCGGGGCGTTTTCATGCACTTTTTTCTCATTTCCGCTTATCGTTCAGCGCATGAATTGTAGAGTTGAAAGATGCCAGTTTTCTATAATTACCATCATGTATTATTTTGAGGTCAAGGCCGCTTGGATAAAAATACTCTTCGCCTTCGACTGGAAAACTTTTCTTCGACGATCTTCCCAAGCACTCCCCTGAGATAAACAATTTCTCGGGAAGTTTGTAAGGAAGTTTTTTCCCCTCGAAATGTGAGCGGAAGATTGCCGATAACGGTATACTTAAGAATCCTTCTCTCACACCAATCTCTTGAGGAAACTGTCGTCAAGATAGTAGAAAATGTTTTTTTTAGCATTTATGCTCCAAAAATACAAGTGTGAATTCCGCCAAGACGTTTCGGAAGAAGGCAATGAAAGTAGTCATAAAACGCAACATACAACTACAATAAATTCGACCATTTCCTCATGTTTATGTTCAAATAATATTGAGATGATGAGGGGATAGCTAGTTATGAACAATGCTAGGTTAGGCTTATATAGGCAAAATCTGGGTCTTTGGTACATGGAAATATGTAATAAATATAATATTTGCTGATAAATATGATAAAAGCTATTATTCTTTAGAAGAAGAAATCTATAGGAGACTTCCTAGATATGTAAATATATGTAAAAGCTAGTACATTTTTGGAAAAGATCTATGACATCTGTTTGTATTCGTCCTGCATATATATCCTTATTGTTTGAAAGACTTAGTTCAGAGATACTTAGTAGCGAAGAACTAGATGTGACCGTTTGGCTGTCCATAACAACTTCAAACAGTAATACTCGATTCAGTGCGGTCATTAGGTCAGAATAATTTAACTTCCTCTATAATCTTCAGTAGAAAGAAAGATAATATTTATTGGCTGTAATAAAAACTGACAAAAGCTCTTAATTCTCATGTAATATTTTACACTTTCCCGGCGAACAACATGTATAAACTCTTCTCGGGATAACGCGCGGTTAAGATTATGTAAGAGCGCCGGCGTTTCGGGTACCGACTCGCTACCCATTCTCACGGCTACAATTTCCAAAAAAATTACAAATTTAATTCTAAAATTTTTCATTCCTGGGGTTTGTAAAATCCCCTGTGAGTGTGATGTCTACGTGGGGGAGACTGGGCGAGCAATATCTACTCGTCTCAAAGAGCATTAAAGGCATTTCCGACTTGGTCAACTGGAAAAATCAGCAATAGTCGAGCATAGCCTGGATGAGGACCATAAAATAAGGTGGGATTACACCATAGTTTTATGGCGATCAAATCAATTTTGGGATCGTTTAATTAAAGAGGCTACCTATTGAAATAAGACTTGAGAGTAAAAATGCCAACAGAGACACCGGATATTCGATTAGCAGCTCTTGGAATAGAACTCTCAAAAGAATTATTCTTGCCAGAGCTATGTCTACACTGGTCCACGGTCCTCCGCGACAACAATCGGGACTCGACCAATCCGGCCCCTCCTAATGCTGAGCTTCAACGGTCACTTCAAATTTTCTGTCAGTAGCCGTGAGAATGGGTAGCGAGTCGGTACCCGAAACGTCGGCGCTCTTACATAATCTTACCCGCGCGGTATCCCTAGAAGACTCTTAATTCTTGTTTATATCTAAGCTATGGTTGACGGAATAATTCAAGTTTTGGCGTGATCATGATAAGCGAAGTTATTTTGGACCGGTTTTTACATCCCTTTTTATCTATAGCAACGCATTGATTAACTGACAAATTAATCTATAGCAGGATCTATGCAATAAAACTAATTAATAATATTGAATAAACCTCAAGAGGAATCAGAATGAGAAAATGTGAAGAAATATGTCAGTCAGCGGGATGCTTAAGAGATACAAAATACAAGCGCTTCACGCGTAGTGCATAAATCACTGGCTATGACACGGTTGATGTCATTTGAGCTTTTAGACATCGGGGAGCAATTCATTTAAAGGCAACTATCGTGTCGGCCCCCATTACACTCAAAGGATATTCACATGAAAACGATGTTAAAGAATAATGACGTTGTAAAGGGTACAGCTCATGTCTTTACTACTTCAGTATGGACTGTTTAATTTAGTTTTACTTCTATAATGATGACCCTAAGTTTCCTGATTCCCATCCTTACCCGCTGCAAGAGAAACGTACGTTTGACTATCACAAGGGAAGGAAGGTTCCCAGCATCAAACAAAAGAGGGATGATTACGGCCCAGCCGCGGCCGTGGAAGAGCAAGTATCTCCCGACGTACAACAAATAAATCAATGGCAGGGCGAGCGCACTTTGGGACGTAATCCTCCCTTTGAAGGATATCGCTTCCTTCCCATTTCGGAGAGCGTATCTTCCAATCCGGTGGAGAAGGCTCCTCGCGGAGGTTCTCAAAGACAGCCCTCGCTCAATATGTTGCTCCAGTTCTGGAAGAATACACATTCTGCAGGAAGTTTCCGAATGGCCTCTCAGAATTTTTGAGGATGATGCGAGTGACATGTCTGTTCCTCTGAAACAACTGGATCGCTAAATATATATATTTAACGTGGCGAATTGGACTTTTTCTGAAACCCGAAACGTGAGTGTGGTGAAGTCGTTTTAATCCTCCAATCAGTTGCAGAGATTTGTCTTATGGCATTCATCTTAGGAGTCTATACGAGCATAACAGGAGATTGAAGGCAAAACTACGTATATCAATTGCTTAAGAATTTTTCCAAGTTTTCACCATTCAAGTATTAATATACATATTATTTAATTATTTTCGATGCTGTGCTTATTTTCACTGATCTGTCTTAATTTAAAGTCGAGGCGTAATTGTAATTTCTTTTACCTTGACTAACGTCATACTCATTACGCATGTAAACGAAATGTGTGCCCTATATTGTAGAAATTTTGAAAGTGAAAATAATTCCAAATGTGTACTGTATTTAACTTCCTTTCTGTTTAATACGGAAATTTGAATTGTGAAACACTATTGTTGTAGTGCCTTGCTGACTAATTAGTTTCACCGCATCTTTAGTCACAATTATAAAATTGGTTTGACGCAGATTTCTATTTCTCTCTTTTATCCGCTAGCTTTTTCATAACGAAGTATTTCATCAGTTTTACATACTTTATAACTTGTCCTATGCAACCACTTCGGGGTTGTCTCTTGCCCTTCTTCCTTCCACTTCTACTACGAGTGTTTTCTTCAGGCCATCATCCCTCGTAATGTGGCCACCGAAGTTTTCATTTCTTATCCTTTAGGTTTTTAGAAAACTTCTCTTTTCTACCATTCTTATTAGCGTTTCCTCATTACTTACACGTCTTTATTTTATCTCCATAATTCTTCGGTAGCACCACAATTCGAATACTTTCACTCTTGTCTTCTCTGCTGCTTTCAACGTCCAAGCCTCGCTACAATCGAGAAATATTTCCATGATTACCATCTGATGAATTTTTACCTCACTTCTATATTTGTATTTTCCTCACTTCCATATGAGTAGATTCTTCTTTTTGTAGAAAGCCCTCTTCGCCTGTGCTTTTATACGAACTATTTCTTCCTTGCTTCGTCCATTGGTGGTTATTCGGTTTCCTGGGAAGAAAAACTCTTCAAGGCTTTGTTTTCCTAGCTTAATGTTTGCCCTCACCATGTCTCTTTTGCTTCATACTTATATCTTACAATTAGTCTTCTTTTTGTTGATTTTCAGCTGATATATGGTCATTATCATTTTCATATTTTTTAAGATCTTCTTCAATTCTTTCTGTATCGACTATGGCAGCTTAATTAGTTTAATCATATTTTATGGAAATTAATAGACATTTTTTCTATACTGAAAAAGGCCACTACTGGTCTTTTTGAAGTGAGCAGTTGAAGCCATTTAGTTCCTTTTATCACTTCACTCTAAAAACCACTTCCGACCACTGACAGACTGATTTACTGACTGATTCGTACGAATTTTTGGGGTGAATGAGAGGTGATACGACAAAAATTCTATATACGATTGCAAATTTTCTATCTTTAACACTGTTGCCAACAGCCACTATGCGTCTACTTTTTGGGGGCATTTGGAGGTCAAAAATCGAGTTTCCAAAATTATCATTTTTCGGATCCATGCCGCATGATACGTTTAGAATCCAATTTTCAGACCGATAGGAGCACTTTGAATTTGGTAAAATCGTTGGGAATACACTATCTCTTGAGTTATTATCTCAACAACGGAGTGAGATACATTTTCGTCTGAAGGTTACAGAGGAGATACGGTATTGTGCCATAGGACATAAAACAAAAAGTATTAAGAAGTGGCGGAGTGGCCGGAAAAGGCTGCATGCATGCGAGCGAAAGCGAATCATAATTATGGAGTTATTTCGCCTTGTAACAACTGGTAGTTTCCATATAATTCATAAATGCTCGCAAATATTCCATTATTCCACACGATTGCATGATGATTTACGCATGACGGCGATCCCAGTTTTGCTATTAAAGTCGTAATCTTAGAGTAAATGTGAAAAATAAGTGTCATCGGCTTCTGCACACGCGACCGAGATTGGGCTTTTAAAATACGATACCACATGATGGACATGATAGACGTGACGTGTCTGTTTGGCTTATTCAGAAAAGATCATTTGTTTCCATTTTGGTTATTTTTCATGTAATTTTGTTTCCATTAAATTTTATATTCAGGAAGAAGGATTAGTATTACTATTCTACGAAAACATAAATATTTTAATAAGCTTTTTCCATTTCCAGTAGATACTAATACTGAAGTGGGATTTTCAATTTTAGCCTTAGCTTTTAATAAATGCGAATCGCGCATACCTCTTGAGCGCTCTTGTTTATATTTAGGTACCCTAATCCTTACTATCATTCGCTAGGTAATAATTTTTATTACCCAACGAATGATAGCATTATATGCATTATTTTTCAATGGAAGCAGCTGCAACTCCCACTCACACCAGTTGAGGTAGCGGTAATCGGCGGTAGCGCAATCGGAACCCATGGGTCGTAGCATATGGACGGCATCAACTCAAAATGCAATCCCAGAATATGTTAACTCGCTAGCTACTCTTTGGAACGAAAACGTTTCTCTGAAAACAAAGAAAGCGATGGGAACCCAAAGTTGGAGTTCCAAAAATCATCACCACCGAGAAAATTCAAATTTTAATCATTTGTCGTGACCTCCATTAGGATGGAATCATCTTTTGAAATTATGCTAATATTCGGTGATAGAAACGACAATAGAGGTAGAGGAAATATTTTCACAGGTTTAGCCGAGTTAGCGTTATATCCACCTGCTACATCCATGATCGCGATTGAATGTTTTAGACCATTTGCACTTCGTCTCTCTGTCCAGCACTGCTGCCACCGCACCCATATTTTAATTGCCTTGCATTGTTAAATCTTCCAGCTGAAATCTGCTGTGGTATTCTATCGCCTGCGACATCCATCCCAACCGATGCATTTTACTTCAACGCCATTTTCCTTAATCAAAGCCCTTTCCTCTTTCGTATATAGCGACTGCTTCGAGCCATTTTCAATTTTTCCCAAGCGTCGCCCCAATTTCGCCCATCCCTTTGTGATTCCAAATATCAAACGCTTTCCGCCTAATGCATCCGGTCTTTCTGTGCGATAACGTAGGTTCAAAGCCAGTTTTAAATCCTGTCCTTATACGTTACGCATTCATTCAAAAGTGTCACGCTTACACTCATTCTGTTTCCACGTAGCTACCAATCCTATTATTACTTGTATTCATGTGATTTCCCGGAATCATTAATGCATTAAATTTTGCAGTCAATTTATGATGTGCGATGCCATTCAGATGACAGTGTAATATTCTATCGTCACTTAAACGTTTTTTTATAAAGTGGATTTATTTCAGTTAATTTGCCTTGGAATTATCTTAATTTCCTCATAATGTCTGCCGACAAACTAGAGCACTTCGAGTCTACCATATTGTAAGTCATATTAGCTGTTTTGAAAGCATAACCGAGAGGAAAAATCAACGGAAAAGTATCAACTTGAAAATTTTTAGACAAGTCATGCTGAGTAGATGGGGGTAATGAGCCATGGCGGAATAGTGGAATTGGTATAGGATAGGTGGTTATTTAAGGCAAATGACACAAGATCAATAAAAATTATCTCTTAATAAATAAAATTTGATAACCAGTAAAAATTCATTTATTTAAAATTCAAATAGAAAAACAACATCAGTGTAATCGTCATGTAGCCATAATCACCTGATTATGATTGTCAGACACAGAAATGACCCATACCACTTCCAACATGCCTATAATCCTTATTACCTGAATTCATATGACTCCCGAAGTCATGAAGTCATTACATATTACTACCAATTTATAAAAAGAGCTGTCAGTTGGAGAAAAAAATAATACTTCAGCGTTGCTTATGATGTTTTTTAATTCCATGTATTTCAGTTAATGTATAATCGAATCATTTTCAATAAAATCGAAATTATTTTTTTAATACTGATTTGAAAAGATATTTTCAATTTTTATTTTTATAACAGGCTTCAGTAAGTAAGCTATATGAAACTCTCTAATTGGTAATAAATAATGGTGCTCAAACGTTGAAATGAGTGGTAGGAATTCAAAAATATGAGCTCAATATCAATAGCCGTCTGTTTAATCGTGAATCTTTATCCTTGTGGATGGGTTTCCTCCTTGCGCTCATATATTCTTCTGTGCTCTGCCTCTTTTCTAATCTTGAACATCTGTTTGATCGCCAGAATCCCCCTTCTCAGTTTTGAGAGTCTTTCTGTCCGCTGACTGCCTCCGACTGTCGTCGTCCACCTCCTCCCACGACCGTCTTATGCTCTTGATATCTTTTGATCCCTCCCTTCCGTCCAAATTCCTTCTCTTTTCCTTCCCTTTATTCTCCTCGTATTCAAAGTCCTCCTTTTACCGCAGCCTTATAACGCCAAGAGGCCCTCAAGATACTTTCTCCTCCCAACTTTTCGCTTATCCCGAATTTCCTCTACCTACCCTTCTTTCGTTTGACGTTTGCCTGGCGTCATAGCTGGCCTGACTTCTTCACTCCCATAGAAACCTGAGGCATTAAGCTTTAGCGGGATATATGCTATCTGAAACACTTCTTTCCACGAGAAACGAGTTTCAAGGTTTTCGCTACATGTGCTAAAATTTTATCTTTTCATGCATGATTACTGCAGACCTCCTGTCATATAGCCTGTATATAATGTAAACAATTCTAAAACTAATATTCCTCTGTAGCATTGATTGAAAAAAGTAGTTTAGTTCGGCTCCTCACCGGAAGATGGCTGCAAACTAAAACTTAGTATCTTTTTCCAAGAGAATCGAACTTCATGACTTGTACTGAATGCGTTCAAATATCATCTCTTCGTGTTTAGTTACTAAATAACGTCTGTGATATATCTTCTAATCATTTTTAGCACTTCTTAAGCTCATCTCTTTTACTATCGGCCTCTAAAATTTGTTTAACCCGACGTTATATTGGAAGACTAATTATGTTTTTACACGTCTTTATATTATCACAATGTGATGGGAGATATTTGGCCTCTGTAGTCTCACCGTAGTAATTTTTATGGAGTTATTCCTGATTGTAGGTGCTTATACTTATCGCTAGATAAGAAAAATCTCCTCTAGATTTTAAACCAAAATAGCCATCCGCCTCTCTTTGCGGTGCTAAGTGAGCTTTCATTATGATTTCAGTAATATCCACCGGATAAGATTTTCTTTCCCGAGTGTTTCTGTGCTGTCCTTTTACTGTTATGGGACAACCTCGCTATTTGCCTACTAGAAATCTGCTAAACAAGGTTAAATACTTCAATTGTTCGTGATTCGAATTTCGCTGTTATTTCCGTCCTGAATCTAAGCCATTCTCGTATAATTTTGCCCTAAATACAAACGCGTGCAAATTTTAACTCCTTGTTCCAAACCAGCCTATTTTATTTTATGATTGATCTTTTCAGCAACATCGATACATGCTATTTTAAGCTGTCAGGCAAAGGCTTTCCTTATTTTTTCAAAATTATTAAACAGAGTACATCTGCCTAATCTTACTAGTATTCCCGAGTCTGCTTATGTTTCTCCTTCCCCCATTCATAGCAGTGACTAGTTTTATTTCCTTTCCAGCTCTCTGCATACATGTTTTTAAATGCCCCTTTTCCTTGAAAAATTATCTTTTATTAAATTAAATTATTATTATTTTTACATGATGAAAATCTATTTAATAATCTAGAAAAAATAGCGTCAAGAAATCTTGATGTTTTCCATTCCTCGGACTTTTATTTCGTATGACTAGGGGCTATTAAAAGGCCCAAAAGCAAACTATACAGTGAAGGTCACTGAGTACACTCTGGCACATTGTACTAAAATACTGTTTTTAGTATCGGATAATCGTATCAACTGAATGGTGGATATCAATGTAACATTTGTGGATGAAATGGACTGCAAAAATGCCTGTCACGAAATGCAGGATGAGATACCACCGTGAGTAAATAGAAATGATTGAATGTTGGAATTAGTTCAAAAAATAAGTTCACTGTATTGAGGTAAAAGCTTTCCTCTTCGCAGAATGAGCTCTCAAAGAAAATATCGAATAATTGCTATAACTAAAAAAAAAAGAAATCATCTTTGTCATGTGATCATACTACACCCATCTTCAACTTTTTTCTTCCTCAAAGCACAGGGATAAGTTATGAATAAAATATGAATATCATCTGCTCATCTATCATGATTTGTTTCTAAGTGCCATATGATTCGGAATCTCTCCGGCAGGATTTATGTACTATATCAATTGAGACGTAAATTTTACCGTATGTGCATATTAGATTTATAGATTCAAAATGTCTATCCTCAACATGAACGAGTTTGAACAGTCTTAGGAAAGCAGGTTCGTATGTTTCTTTTTGTTCGGTTTCTTTAATTCCATGCATTAATATATTAAATTGGTTGAAGAATTCCTTGGCTCTTATATGAGTTCCGTGGGTATCGTGGTTCTTCTATAGTTTACGAGGCTCGGTCGCGCAGCGAAGAAATTGATTATGCCCGTCGCTATTGATGTATGTAGGTTACTTGAGGCTTAAATTAGAACTATGATTTCGATTTTCCAAAATAACTGTGTTCATTGATTATGTATTTATTTCCCACCTAATAATAAATTTAACTTATCTTATATAACTTATATATAACTTAACTGTATCTTCACTCCACACCCGTAAATATATGCGTAAACCCTCCCAAATAACTATTGCAATTAAATGAGATCACAATCTTGAACTATCTCTTGAATTAAATATGTTATACTCCATATATCATTTAGAAACTGGTAAAATCGGGTAGTGGTAGGTATTTATTACCATCATGATCACAAAATCAGTTCATTGGTATAGAAGTAAAAATACTAATGGGACTTTGAATCTAGCGCGGGCATCATCGTAATGAGCGAAATGAATACTCTCGTACTCCATATGCAATTGTATCCCAGATTTTCCTCATGCAGTGCGTATACTGCTGTGATGACCCTACTGTTTTAGCATTGCGGTAATTTAATCCTTTCCTCGTCGAGAAAATCGCTGAAGCAGTATGAACTTCGAACACGTGTCGCCTGTCGTTCTTCTATACGAGGCCCGGTCGCGCAGGGAAGAAATTGATAATGTCCGTCGCTATTGATGTAAGTAGGTTAATTGAAGTTTAAATTAGAACTATGATTTCGATTTTCCAAAATAACTGTATTCATAGGCAATGCATGTATTTTCCACCTAAGAATAAATATTTAACTTTTCCTTAACTTCACCTCACCAATTCGGATTTTTTAATCTCAATCAGTTCCCATTTTCTCGCCCCACATTGTATCCACGTCTCCATGAAATTGTATGAGTACAAGAAAAATGTGAGAATTTTCTCTCATTTGACTTGCGATCTTTGCCACTGCTTAGTCAAAGTAAGCGGAAACGTTCTTGTATTCGTACTTGTTCGTGAAGTCAGTCGAATAATATATCGTTTATATTTTTGGTCGTTTTAACATGTCCGGTGCCTTCATATCGCTTGTGAAATATGCAAAGTCGATGAGCTGTCCTCGGTGACTTACTCAACCTTGGTAATAAAGAAATGGAACGCGCGATAACCAATCTTTCCTCAGAAGTAACCTTCAAATATAATGTATAACACTCGAGGCAACGAAATTATTCTTGTTCTGCGCCTTCTTTTAATGAACTTTTCTGTCTAATAGACACCTTTCAATCTATTTCTTTGAAGTTCACTCGTGATTTGAATTTATAATGGCACAATGGCTTGTTAACATGGAAATTACGGTTCAGGAAAGAAGGAAACTGCCAGTGATGCACCGTTTGTACCTCTTGCAAAAAATTAAATAACCAAATGATAACTTGCAGATCAAAATCGATGCAGCTTTTAAGCAACTGCGAAAGAAGGATGTATAGAATTTACTAAGAATTATTGAAATTTGTTTTTCTAATATATTATAAATGTACTTAAACATAAACTCCTTTTTCTTCGCCTACGATTAGGAAACGATAAATTTCGCCATTAGGACTTCAAATGTAATATTAATTTTTTAGTATCACGTTCTTGAGAATATTTCATAATTCATCACAGTGCTCGACTGTAAATGAGCGTAACGTTCATCTGTATGGTATAATTGTTGATGTTCCGAATAGTATTTTGGCATGTTTCAGATGAAATAATGGCTAAATAAAGTGACTATTTAATACCATTCTGTGATATCTCAAATAACTGTCTAAAACCAGGAAAAGTACCTACACTTTATATTCAAGTATTACAATCAAAATATTTTGAAAATTTATGAACCCACCATGGTTCCAGCACTTATTACAGTATCTTTGACAATGGCATTGGGTACTTAAACTTGTTTTCACGAAACTAGTTATTGATATTTACTCTAAAGAGGGGCTATTTTCACTAATTTTGTATTATCTTGGGCGATTTACACAAAATTTTGCCCAATACACATTTCTACATGTATGTTAATATATGTGGTTCTGGTTATTCATGAGCTGGTTCTTTAACACTTCCTACTGCTTAGAGAACTCAAACCTCCCTCTCGACCGATTTTTCTTGAACTCGCCGAAAACTTCCTAAAACTAAAGCCATCATGTGGTTTATTACAAGCCTGCCGAGTGAACGGCGGTGAAATTCATTACTTTAATCAAAAACATTAATTACCGTGAGAATAAAATTCCCCTGAATCGCTATCCAGGTTCTTTAACTTATTTAAAACTAGCCACCCGGTGTTGCTGGGGAAGTATAGTACCCAGAAAATTGGGGAACTTGGAATTCATTGTCACATAGCAGTATGGTTATGTTTTCTCAGAGTTGTGCCTACCCTTTAGGATGTCCAACAGCACAAGTTGTATGGCGTGACGTAACAAACGGTAATGAGAAAACGACGCAACCTAAAAAAGCACTACGTGGTTTGATAGCATGATAGTCATCTATTTACTAACCTTGGGTGAAATCCGAGCAGCAATATGGAAACGCGTAGCGGACAGACAAACAGGCAACATCTTTTATATAAATATAAGATTGCTACAGGAATTAAAGATTCTGAATAGTGTAGTAGTCCGTGGTTACATTCACAATCCTGAGTACTCTCTTTCTCATGGCAATTAATGTGAATTAAGCTATCATCCTGAAATTTTCAGGATAAGCATTTGCTTGGATCCCAAATATGTATTAAAAAATAACGCCCGGAAAAATAGTTTAAGCAGAAAAGGTAAAATTTTCGTACTTGAGATACAGAAAAATGCTGAAAACGGTCTACTCTTGGAATCCTGAGAGCCATAGCGCGTAGGTTTCACGAGAGAAATCCTCTTATTGCATAGCCCCAGCATTCGCTGAAACGCTGTCTTAGATGGCTTACCCAATGAGAAGTCTCCCTGCCTTGAGGATGAAAATGCGGCGTGACCTTCCCATCACAGGTGTGCCTCAGGTGTCGCAGTCCTCGCCTCTCGAAGACTCCTCGGCGCCGCTTGTCGGAAATCTGCTCTGCGGGGACACCACCCGAATGTTCAGCGGCAGAAATGTATGGGAGGCCATGACCGGTGACAACCTGTTCCACGAAACCAGTCTCGCTTCCATTTAACTGGCGCCCCCAGCTCATCACGTCGTTTTGGTCGGGCGAAGGAATCCACCGCGATTAGTTCCCGTAGTTGTGGAATGCAAGCAGAGGCTACGTAGAGAGCTGCCTTCTTGAAAGTGTCGGAGTACTACTTGAGCAACTGTTCTATACTGTTCTAGTTGGCTATGGATATCATCATAGAGTATTTATGGATATCATATTGGAAATTTTAATTCCATCAGCACAGAACGCAGTAATAAACAACACCAAAACAGGGCGTGAAGCTTCTTTTAGAGGGCACCAATGAATAATAATCTCTTCTGTGCAGCACTATGTCCTGACTGACTCACTTTCGCAATGGCAATGCATTGAAGAGGCCCAATGCCATCCACGGAAAGGCTGATATCCGTTGCCACTTCGGTAGCATTTTAATCGGTTTTCAAAATTGCAATATCGCGGCAGAGCATTGAAAAGTTATGAATTTGATATATCACATCATAGTGCATATTAATTTCGGTTAACAACCCTAATTATATCTTATTTCCCCGTGAAACTCGAATCTCTTTGTCCGTCAGCGATGCAAATGGCGACATTTGTAAACCTATTTAAATGCGCGGTGGATGACAGCAAATATAGAGGCCAACTTGAGGGTTCTCTTTTGCCACATTCGGGCAGTCACTCGTTTACGAACAGCACAAACTAATCAAGCTTCAGACACGAATTTTTCATAATACATTCCTTGTGTAATGTATAAGCGCTTTAAGAAAAGGTTTATGCCTTCATCAACATTTTTTGTTGTTTCTTAACCTTTTAGTGTTGGAATTTTGTCTCCCAAAAAAACAATGATTTCCATGGTGGCCTTTTTCTCTTTTGCTTTTTTTTACTTCACTTTGAAATATTGGATGAATTTTATATATATGGAAAAAATAAGGAATTCTTTCATTAATTCTATTATTAAGTTTTTCAATAGACTTAGTTTTCTCTACTCAATTTATTGTATTTTCATTTCCATTTTTTTTTATTTTTATTCCATTTTAACAAATTAAAATAACTGTGGCCACCGGGTGTAAACTTGCACTAAATACTTGTTCAAAAGCAAAACTGCTTTTACCTTAACCTACTTTAAACTGTAGACAAATGTTACAATGTTGCAATAAACAAATTCTGTAAATCCATATTTTAGTCCTAACTACCCGTTTAAATTCAAAGAGTGCCTTTTTCCGGTTTTTAATATGAGAAGGCCAGAGTAGTGAGATATCCGAAATGGAGGTATCCCGTAACTTTCTTTTTTATCTGTCTCTTTGATTCGGTTCTGCCTCTCGCCAACGCAAAGTCCAGTTCAGGTCGTAGTTTTTCTTGCGACTACTTATATAATTTACGGTTGAAAGCTTGTTACCTTAGTATCTCTATTCGGCGACATGCACGTTTGGGACATGAAAACTAAGTGGTGTGGTAGATAAAGAAGGCTTATCAATGATTCGGTTATTTTAATTGTTCCGCTAATGAGTTAAATTTCGTAAATTTGTCTCGAGGAAATAATCGCCTTCCGTTGGAAACGTATTGCTTATCATTGGCTCTCCGAGACAAAGCATAGACTGTAAGACTGTCATTGACACCTGCTACATTTGTTTTCAGGATTAGGCATGGGCATGGTGTGAGAGTAGAAATGAGAGGTCTGGGGAGTAATGAATGCATAAAATGTGCTGCTAAAATAAATTTACCTGAATTGTGTAACGTTTGTCGAGTTTTAAATATAATTTTCGAGGTTAGATGGTGGATTTGGATTTTTATACCATAATGCATTAGCTGTATACTTCTCGAAATATATGTATCCCGAAAAATTCAGCACTGCATAACAGTGATATACGACCTAAAATTAAATAACGGATCTGTAGTATAGATCAAGGAAAATTATTCTTATTTAAGAGGTTCCTCCTACTGAAGTGTTTCCTCATTATCTCAAAGATGACTTTTTCCCGTGAGAGGTTGTCATGCACATCTTCGCAGGTATTTGTCATTCACATTTTTCTAGCTTTCCTTCCTTTGCGACTTATTTCGTTCCTCATTTACTTATAGTTAAATTACTTTTCTTCGGTTTTAGCAGTCTTTGACTTTGACTTTTTGTTTATTTAACCTGGCCCGGGTGAGGCCACAATCCGGCCCCCTCTTCCCCCGGGCCAGGGCTCTTTTACAGAGTTTGAGGAATGTTATGATATATAATATTCTTGTACTTCATTCTCTCTTCAGTGAGTTATAGGACATCACCTGTGATCCATGGATTTTTCTTGAAAGCTTTTCTGATTCCAAGACTTTTACCGCCTCCTGTAGTTTGATTTTAATATTAATACTGCTACCTTCCACTGATTTCTCGGTAACATTCTCTTTCCTTTTATTCTATAATGCTTCTTGAAATGTTGGCTGATGTTGACCTTTCAATTTCTTCATCATCCGTCAACCTTAAACATTGCAATACTAAAGCCATTTAAGTAAATGCAACCATACGTGCAGTGAAATGCGTGTCATTGTACTTACCACTACAGTCTACCACTTTACTCATGTGAAGAAAAACTGCGACTTTAACCCCGGGCGAAGGAAAACATAATAGGGTAGTTTCCTTCATCAAAGAAAACGAAAGGCATTGATTGCGATTCCTTACCCACCGTTAGAGTATTCATAATAAACATTTATTATATATAATTATTTGGTTTTAGAAATCCCAGTTTAGACGAATGTTAATGGTCAATTTTAACCTCATTAACCAGATTGGCGCCCATGCGATTCCACTCCACGTGACGTCACAGAGACCTAGCTTCTATACGAGTAGATAGGAGTTTTACATCGTCTGAGATTACCAATGCACGCATGAGGCATAGAGCTCAGGGAAACATCTCTTAATAATCACCCATTAAAATTGCCTTAGGTCGTAAAGTTTCCTTCGTTTGATAGTGTAATTATAACCCTTATAATTACACTATCAAACTAATTATAACAAGCGATACCTGCTAGCAGCCTGCATCGTATCATCGCTCAAAGCCTCGCTCCAAGGTCACCTCACTAGGCGACAGCTGGAACCAGAAATACGTCACACGGGCTTTTCCCAGCATACTTTTCCGGGCTTTACTTAGCCGTCGCGTTTTCGCGTGCTTGAAAATTTTCACTTTTCGTTTAATCGTGAAAAATATATATCGTCATTTAAAAATCTAAAAGCGTGAAATGCGTACTCCAGGAGTAATAATCTTTCGATCTAGGCAAAAAAAAATAATAGGAAACCACCCTATTTGTTGGCGGCCTCCCATCGCCAAGGCACAGTATCTTCACTGGCTTAATGTATCATTACGATGACTCACTGATATTTAATAATATGACCACAAAGTATCCTTTAATGTTGTTAAATTCTGAAAACTTCATAAAAATGAATTTTATTGCCTCATAAATCCCCTTAAGAACGTGGGCAATGGATACTCATTGCGATATTATTGGGAAAAACATTACGAATTATTAATTTGCAAAACAAAACGATTTACTATTCAAAATTGACACGTGGTGCAAAATCTGACTTATTGTATTAGTGTTTTGATATTTTTCGCTTCGGAATGAGTAAGTTAAAATCCAAATCCGGATGGCGATTTAAAATAATACTGCTTTGTTGATAGATTTTTTCGTATCACGGACGCTGACTCACCTAGTTAAATTAATCCTTTTGTTAAACGTACAAATTTAAGCATGGTTCCATATGAATTGCGCATCCATTCAGATATAGAATGATAAAGTTTTTATTAGAAGTACGTTCAAAATGAGAGATTTGTTTTTAGGCGTAGGATGTTTGCAATATATAGATTTATATGAATCTTCTATTAAATTTGACGTTTAAACCTTCAATGGAAGCACCAGGAAAACAGTTTCATAGAAATTATTTCATTGGTCTTTCAATCACTGTAATTTGATAGTAGCTCAACTGAATTATCCAGAGGAATCAGGTGTTGTTTACCAGAATTGGGCTCTTTATCGTTTCAGTGAATGAAACACGGAGTAAACTCTTATGTTTTGACAGAATACTTTGTTGTGTTGACTTTAAAAATCAATAAATCACATTTGAAAATAAGAATAACCTTCGTCATTTAAAGCTACTATAGCCCGCTGGAAATACTAATGAAGAAATTAATGCGAATATTTTTAGTGAACGGTATCTTTCAATGGTCGATGAAGTTTTTGCCGGAATAATCTCAGGGATTTCCATTTTCTGTTGTAATTGAATTGATATTTCGTCATGAAATGTTGTGAAATCTGCATATTATTTTCCGTAGCCAATATTCAGCGTGTCATTTGAGGCATTGAATACGCTTTCTCTGAACTGCGCTACACGGCCTTTTGCACACAATTTCAAAAATTGATGTTTAAAAAAAAGTTCCTTTGAAGATTGACTTTCGAATAAAATTATGCGTGTGAAATATCCTGGTCTAAGATGGGCATATTTAAAGGTGCAGTATTTTGAGTCTTGAATAGAAATCCCAAAGGGTAGGTACTTGCTTTGATTTCAAAGTATGCTTGCAGCCTCTGAACTAAAAATAACCCTATAGTTTTTTCGCTCATTACTAAAGCTTATATTAATATTTATTTCTTGCCTCTAAATTGGAGTTGGAGGTATTTGACATTACCGTCCTTTCTGGCGTTGCTAAACCTTTCTAATCCTTGACCCGAACTGGAAGAAAATTAATTTCAAGACATCTCATTTTAATAATATGAAAATATTTACTCAATCATAATAATTGTGGCAGATACATATTTCGATATTTAACTCTACAGAAAAAATAACACGTTGTTTAGTTGGTAATCTTTCTTGAATAGAACTGAAAATGTTTACATTTTTTATGTTACTTAGAACCAACTTTAGGTTATAATGGATTAAATAACTCCGAAATCATTCCGGCTTGCAATAATTAAATAAAAATAATCAAAAGTAAAAGGATAAAAATCTGCTTCCTCGCAATTTTTTTGCGTCCAACTTTCATTTAAGCCTGAAAATATACATTTTTTGTCGCGTTGTGCTTTCGGAGGCAAAAAATAAACAGGATTTCATGGCATATTTTCTAAAAATTCAAAACAAATATAACATTGACATTATTTTTGATGGCGGCTACTTAGCCTTAGCACATCAAAGGCTTTCATTTTATGTCATAATTTGGTGAGGTGGAAATTAACCATTTATGCTGATAGAAAGATGCTTTCCGCATAATTAATGCAATGGCCAAAAACAAGGTATGGTAAAAACTAAGAGCACGTCTTCAACACTTCTCTTAATTAAATTTGGTCATGAGATGTTATTTAATCTTTGGAAATATTGTGCATAATAAAACAGTTCCTATTGTACTGTTCATATTAAAACTATTCTATGATTTAGTTCAGATGAATAAATTTTACATCGCATACGATGTGAGATCGCCAATGTTACTAGTGACTGTAGCAAGGTATTAACGTTGCCCTGAATGTGAACGCTGACCTCTTGAGATGTTTTTTAATAATACAATAAAAATTTATAAATGATGAAGGTGTACGCTTTTAATTTTATACATTTTACAATAGGTGAGGGCCATTTCTATAAAAAGGATTCCATGCTGAATGAAGCATGAAGGTGCATGGACATTGGACACTGGCGCGCTCATAATGAAAAGCGCCAAAGTGACTTTATTATAATTTTCTTATCCAAAGGTCTGAGAAACATGTTTTAAGTGATTTTACGTGAGTAGTTTAAGTGATTGATTTTACTTGAATAGTAATTGTTACATACTGTATTAATCATAATCATCTTTTTCACTTAATTATGCAGAGTAAGGCAATTAGTCTATGTTCACTTATATTTAAACCTACTGGCTACCAGTCATTAATTTTTCTCATGCGGTGATGAATACTTCGTGTAAAATTATCACTTGTTTAAACTGAGGATTCTTATTTGGCTTCTTACTTCCACTTATGTGTTTCAAAGCGTCACTTACTACTCTTACCCTAAGTGAAATATTCCCAACCGTTCCTCCCGAATGGAATTTCAAAGAACCTACTACTATAATCATTAGAAATCGGCAATTTATTACCATTGCACCATGCGTTACACAGGGGGCCGTATGCATAACGAGCTCACTGATGATATCATAGGTAAATCTGCTCAAAACACTGATCTACAGCTTTTAGAAATTTTCTACGCAATCATTGTCTAAAATATCTGCAGTTAATGATTACTTTGTTCGCCTTACATGCTTTCAGGAAGTGATTTGCATAAGCTCATTCTTTCAACAAATCTGTTTCTTTGTCTGCATAGTGACAATATTTGCTGTTTTTTCCTTGGAATGGCAAAGGATAGATTGTAGTTTTTTAGTACTTCTGAGTGTTCTGATTTTTTTCTTCATTCGTGTTTTAATTTCAGGTCTATCCTGCTTTAGCCTCTATAAACTTGTAGCCTCAAGGGAATGATATGTATTATTGATGAGCTAACATTATGAGTGGGTACTTTTTTATGGAATAATTATGTCAAAAAAATCAAATTAGAACGAAATTTTGTCTCTGGTTTTCCCCAGAAATCTAATTATATTCAATTGTTGTCCAAGGCATCTAGAGTGAATTGGTGGAATGGGTAATAATAGATTATGAACGAAGGTAAAAAAATATTGGATTTCACTTCTGGAGTTGCATCGCTGTTCATTCCATTGATAATGGAATAAATCTCCAAATAGTGAATCAAAAAAGCAAAGAAGTGTTGCGAGCAGGATGAGCACAGAAAGAAAATGAATGATCTTGAGTTTTTTGCCCATTATATCGTAAGGCAACGCTCGAAGTGGAAATGTGTCTCCTTTCGTTGAGCGGCGCGAGAAATAGCGAGAAAAATATATTATGTGATAGCAGAGTAAGAACGAAAATCCCGCCTCACGATGACTAGAAGTGTTACAGAGATATTTAACGAATGGGAAGTATATCATAGGATGCTGAGAAGGTAATTCTTATTCGTAAGTTTTTTATATGTCCTGAATATTGTCCTCAATGCGTGGGGAAATCTTTAGGTCCTCTTTTTATATCAATTCCTCGCTTCGTGTAATATTTCTAAACCTGCCGCGTGAACGGCGGTGAAATATACAAGAATTGCCATGAGAAAAAATTCCCCTGGACCGGGAATCGAATGAAATATTACACATACCGCTTTGCGCGGCTTTACGCAGGTTTGAGGCTCTCAACCGGTTGTGGCTTCTTGGAAGTCCTCTCTCCCTCGCGTTGCCATCCTTGATGGACCGCGAGGGCCTAACACCTAGTACCATGAGCCTCGGTATAATTGCCATGAGAATTAAAGAGCCTGGATAGCGTAGTGGTCTGCGCAGAGGCCCGGATAGCCAAAGGTCCGTGGTTCGACTCCCGGTCCAGGGGAATTTTTTCTCATGGCAATTCTTGTATATTCCTCGCTTCGTGTTAGAAGGTAGATTATGCATCAGTTTAAGTATGAATATGATCAAAAATATTATATTCTACAGTAGACCAAAATGATCATTACAAACATACGCAATACGGTAAGATGTTGATGGTATATTTTAGCCTTAAATTATCACTGCACTCAAGCATAAATTTTAATGGTTAATAGCCCAAAGAGACATTTTTAGTAGAAGAAGTAAGTTATATAAGAAGTAAGTTCTAACCATGAGAAAAACACTTTACCTATAGGTTGGTTTGTGACCCTATACAACTACACTTGCACATCATCCAACTCGCTCAACCGTTTTTGTCCTTTTCCAGAACAAATTTATTGATATTCAAAACTGCTGGATAAAAATTTTTGTGAGCGAAATGTATGTGGTTAAAAATAAACTCTCTGTATTTTATTTATGATATTACTCTCCGAATGATTCTGCGGGAGTTTTTGGGAAATGCATCATCAATACAATACCCATCCGGGAGATACGTTTTTACTTCCATGGAGTCAGCCGGGCTTCGTCACGTTTATTGGGCATCATTACTATTTTGAAATATCGTGGTGTTACGGCTGCGACTATTCCTTCAACTAATTCGATTTTTGATTCGAGTTTCAATCGTTTTCTAAAATTTTAACCTAAGGGGGAATTGAATGCTCTATGGATATCCAGCGCATTTTTCACTTGCGAATATATTTCGACTTGAATTGCTTAATTTTATATTTAGTCACACTCTTTTTTATATCTTGTCTAAGCCATAAACTGCATGTAATAACTTTACATAAATTTCATCGTGTATTATTCCAGCATGTGCATCTAAGTAAAGTATTAATTCGTCATATTTAATTCCTGCAATCTCTAAAATTTTTATGCTCATTGATTTAATTTCTATGTAGCTTTAGTTAACCTCAATATGATCCGGTTATATAGCTCTCTCTTTAAAAAAATAATCAAACGGAGAAGAGGTTCTATGGTAAAAAATACCACCCATATCTAATGAATGATGGTACGTCCCTGACATGGCTTGTAACAGTTTAATATGGCCACGCAGTAAAGGGGAATTCGTTCTTTTTTGGTTAACCTTGAATTGAATGGACAAGTACCAATTCAAAATCGAATTTTAGCGTAACTTACAGTGACTAGTGACTAGGAGAAGGCAACAGAGGATACCTTGGCCATTTAGCATTAATTAATTGCTCTTTATATTGTTTCCACGTTTTTAATTCACGTAATAGAAATACATGGAGTAAACATGATCATATCATGTAGGTACCCTGGGTGATCACAGTAGAAAAAATATGTTAATATAATAAATATATGTTTTTTATAGCCAGAATTTTTTTACATTTAGATCATTTTTAGATAAAAATAATGGTATTGGTAGGATAATAGTGATTTAATTCTTTTGATATTTTTTAAACAATTGGTAAATTTGTGTGCGCATGATTGAAATAATAAGAGTTTATTCTGAGGTAACTTGTTGACGATTGTCCAACCTGTGATAGATTGATGCTTGTTTCAATGATATTTATTTATTTTGTCGGGTAGCTATGATGCAAACAAGTATTTCTTTTCGTATGCTATTTGCTATTAGCACTTTTACTCAAATTATAAGTATTCCTTACGGGTGAAAGATTCTAATGGATATATACCACGGCGCTTCCCACTTGAATAGCTTATTGCTTATGATATCGTCCACATATTTTCGCATAGCATGCTTGTATAATGAATTAATTGAGAATATTATTAGTGTGATGTAACTAATTCACCCCTCTGACATTTCCAGAGGGAATAAAAAATACTTAGAGGTAGTCAAATGTAATTTTTCAAGTAGCCTAAGGGGAGTATTGTAATTTATTCATGGTCAGCGTTAAAATCAATGACCTTTGAATTGGTAATTCATGCCAGTAGACCGCATTGCATAATAGTATAAATCTCTGTATTTATAATAGAAAAATATTTATGGAAGTTATTTACCTACGTAGGCTGTAATTCCATAAAATTTCTCAATTTTGGAGTCTTTTTTTGTTCAATTTTAAAAAACTCTGCAATTGGTATTTTATCTCTTCTTACAAAGCACCTTCGCTACGCAGAATTTGAAAGTAATTCTCGTAAATTCTTGAGCTGAAAACGTTTTTGTTTTGCGTTGAGCTGAGGTGGAATGACCCGTATACGGTTTGAATTCAACTGTCCTCATTAATCTTGCATTGAATTGATTCCCCACGGCTACCTATGGGAAATTTCTCTAATTGTCGGAAATACTGAGCTATTGCGTTTCTAACGCATCTCCTGCATTCATATTCCTGATGGTCTTGCAATTAGTGCGGATGTGCGTTCTCTGCTTCACATCGTCCTCTCCCCTGATCCATTCGTTCTAAATTCCCCTTGAAAGTTGGCGCCAGTATCGCAAGCGGGACCCGCTTCATTTTCCAGCGCGTTCTAACGTCATTAATGCCAGTGAGCGTTGTGATGTAATGGAGGCTGGCGGAAATTCTGCAATTTTAGCTGGACTTCAGATGATTAGCCGACGCAAAGAGCTTTGAAATGCCATTTTTACAGCGATTTGGAGTGTGAGCTACCACAAAGGGTCATGTTTTGATAATTTTTTAGCTTTGATATGAAATTTTTTTATCATTCAAGGAAATAAGTTTTTTTCTGCTGCCACCACGCTTGCAATCGGTATCGATCATTTTTCTGTTGATTGTTATTTATGCTTAATATAAAAATCTAAATAAAATCGATTTTTAGTATTACAACCTATTGTATGCCTGCCTCCGCCGTTAGCTTTTTTATCACTAGCGTTGTAGTACCGATTCTTGGTTGATGAACTCGAGCATGAAAGAGGATTACGACGATTTTTAGCGGTATGCTGTTGTCCATCTTCTACTCATATGAAGTACTGCTACCTTTCCTTCAACTCTGATGTTGGCATACCTTTAATTATTTCTAAAAAAATTTCACAGAAGGACATCACGGCATAGTTATTACTGATAAGTTTTTTTTATCTTTTCTCTCGTGATTTTCCCATTCCCTAGACAAATTTTTAGACGTGTTGAATAGCCTTCACGATTCCATTAATTTCACTATGGAAATTGGGGGCAATACTTTGAACTTTTTAGACTTGACCATAGATATTAACTCCGGTAGACAAGAATTTTCAATTTTTAGGAAGCCAACTTACAGTGATGTTGTCATACCGAACGATTCGTGTCATCATCACACGCATAAAATGTCGGCATTTCACTCCTTAATGCACCGCTTGGTCGCCATTCCCATGTCAAATGAAAATTTTAAAAAAGAACTATCCACCATAAAATTAATTGCTGTTCAAAACGGGAATAAATCTATTACAATTGACAAAATCCTTAATAGGAAACTTAAAAAGCACGCAATGAAGACCGTCACAGCCTTGCCCTCAGCGTCTCCTAATAGTGATACATCTGTAACCTCTTGGGGAAAAATACCATTCCTTGGCCCCCTATCTTATCGGGTGACTGGTATGTTCCCGAAAGATAAAGTAAGATTATCATTTTATAATATGACAACAGTTGGCAATTTTTTATTGAATTCAAAGCCAAAATTTATTGACAAGGACCAAAGCGGTGTATATAAATTTTATTGCGATATGCCTGATTTTAATTCTGTATATATTGGTCAGACCGGACGTGCCATAAAAACCAGGGCAAATGAACATATGAAGTGTTCGGTAAGAGGCGATTCAACCTATAGTTTTGCTAAACATTTGTTAGACTACAACCATAGCAGTGATTTCAATGTCAAGGTTCTCAGCAATCTTTGTAAAGGTAAAAAGTTGGACTTTCTTGAGCATTTAGAAATTTTAAGAGCATGTCGCAACAAAAATGTACGGGTGGTAAACGACCTTTTGTACCCCTCCCACTCCTCTCCTTTATTATCAGTTCTCCTGGACTCAGCAAGTAAACCCACTGACCTTGAGGAACCTACTTCCTCGTTAGCTCTTCCCCCTCCCACCATCACCACTTCCTCCCTGTCTTAACCCCCTCCCCCCCCTCCTTAAGGTATATATATATATATATATGCTCGCAAATTTGTGTATATTCTCCTTGATAATGACATGGTGTACTGTCGAAACCTGGGTTGGTTATTAAAACTTCTATGGAACATACAAAAGTGTATCTTTATTATGTTTCTCGGATTAGGTTCGAGTCCCAACTCTTGGCTCCACTGTGAGCCTTGTTTAAATCTGATGATAGAATTTTAAAGTCAGAGTGATCACTCCTTTTGTAGACGGTGATGGCGTCGTTAGAAAATAAACGTATTTTACTTCTAATTCGAGAGCGGGTGTCGCTTATGTAAATAATGAACAAAAGCGGGCTGATTAGAGTTTTACGCATGTTTTTTATCAGAGGAGGAAATGTCAATGGCTACGCAAATATTCCCTATCATGGCTTGAGGTCACGGAATAGAGTATCAATTCCACAACCTAATAATGAAGCTTTCAGAAGATTTTATTTATATTGTGCAAGTAAGATGTTTAACCTCCTACCATTTCGTATTACATCAATAAAGTCCCTCACGTTGTTTTTACATGAATTAAAAATATGGTTATTCTCTATAGACAATATTGAAGTGTACTTCTAAATACTATCTTTGCACATTACTTTTTACATTGTATTGTATGTTATTCGTATGATTTCTGTACAGTGTATGAAATATTTCTATGTATCATGGTAATTGATGTATTTGTTTTCATTTATTTTATGTTTCAATTTTTCATAGTTTTTCTCAAAGGAACAGACGCTTAAGAAAAGCGCACTTTGACTCATTACTTAAGGTATATTGTTTTGTTTTTGGCCGCACCAGCCAGCTGTATGTTTAATTTAGGAGATGGCAACCCCAACACTGGTTCTTACCACAGGGGTGCCTATATTCCACCTTTGTAAAAACTCATGCTTGAGTAACCTATTAAAATTTCATGTACCATAATGTGGATTACGCTTCTATTCAAATAGAGGAAATGACAGGGTGAATAATGAACATTTTCCAAAGGCTTTGATCGCATCTTCTGCGGCTGACCAGTAGTTGAGTGCTGTATTATCTGTGAATAATGACAGCCAGGTGGGATACTTTGACTTTGGGAGAATTGGGTGAGCTATAGCTGGGTTCATAATGAGGAGGATTCGTGATGCTATTATTTATGGATTCTGTAATGACGAACGGACGTTGTGATATCGTGTATTGATATCGCCTATAAATGTAACTGCGCTCAATTTAACATCCACGCGTAATGTGACCTTTTGAAAATCAAGAAACCCGTCGATTATATTCACCACTATTATGTAATGAACGAGTGATGGCATTTTGTATCCAAGCAACGATAAATTCTGTTAAGAGATGGTTAATTTGCTTGCTACTATCGTTAGTCAGTAAAAATAAATCACGCTGTTTGTGTCCTTTGAAAACAGATGGATAAAATGACAAAAACCGAGCCTGCAGTATTAGCCTGTCAAGTTTTTTTTCCCACTGAGAGGCGTCCTATTGTTTTAAGTTCCCTAGTTTCTGATTCATTTAACAACGGTGGACCAGCTATAATTTTGAAAAAATAATTGTATCCATTTCACTTGCTTTTGATAGTCACAATTATCTTTTTACAAAGCTGGTAATTAGTTTATCGTTTACGTAGGGTGTTAGAGAACGATCCGTAGTCTTGATCAGAGTCGCAACAACGGTGGAGATCGATGGATCATTGAACCCCGACGTCGATTATTTGGGGCTAGCCTTCTTTTAAAAAATTAAGTCTGTGGCTCATTGTAGGCACCGCAGGATTTTTTAGCCTCTCCACTTCCATAGCTCATACAATTTTTTCTAGGAGTTTGTCATACCCCATTATTATAGGTGATAATATAAATGGTTAAATATGCCTCGCTGAATTCATTCTCATTCCCGCGCTTTTCATACCGCCACGGCAAGTTGCAAAATTTGAAAGTTAATGAATAAAAAGATGATTAAATGGAGAAACATGGATTACAGGTTTGTTTTAGATACAAATTCTACCTTAATACGAAGCCAAAATGTTGAAAGCAAGTCGCCATATACCTAAAATGGTCATTTTAAAAAATTATCTAGGTACCCAACATATATAACTTTATTAATTTGTTTTATCCCTCAATTTAGCCACCCTTTTGGGTAATTTAAATCCATCCCCCACCCTCCTCAAATTATGGAAGGAATTAATTTTAAAATTATGGCAATTTTTTAAACTATAATCAGACGCATTAAAAATGATTTTATACGTGTGCGAAACCATGTCGTACAGCTCTATCTAGAGGCTATTCCTGACTCACTCGAAATTTTTTGGGGTTGTTGTAAAGTAAAATTGCAATGTTGGAAGTACTTTTGACGTCCGTCAAAGATTCTTCCTGTAAATCTCCTTCCATTACGTTTCCTCTGTATATTTTCCTGTAAATTGTGTTTTACTGGCGGAAAAAAACTGGAAATTATCTTGCTAGTTAATACAATCGAGATATAGAGAGTATGAGGGTTCTGGGCGAACCCTTCGTAGGATACAACACACCGGGGCCGGGAACCAAGCCAGTGGCTTATACGCCCGATCACCCGGGGAGGGGGAGGAGAGGAAGGAAAAGAGGCGGCGCGCCGCCGCGATAGGAGCCCGTCGACGCCTCTGGGAAAGGAAAGGGTCGGAAGGGACGGGACGAGGGAAAAAAACCTCAACTATAGAAGCGAAGAGGGCCCTACTTTTATTATTTCGAGATATAGAATTCGCTCTACGAGTTTTATGTGACCCTTATCAATATTAGCACGCGAAATGAAAAGGAATATATCTTAAATGGAAAGGGAAAAATGTTTTTTTATCTCGTGAGATACCAGTGGCTTTTGCCTAAAAAAGTAACGGTTCATAACAGACATAATATCCATTCGTAATTATTATGGTAATAAAAAAGTGCTCATTTGGAAATCAAAGTTGTGAGGCCAATTATAATTTTTTCACGTGCCAATAAAATGGTGCGACCTGGTGCTTATCTCTCTCTCATATTGCGTATTTCCACCCATTTATATGAGTGTCAGAAATATGTGCTAATGGAAAAATTCAATTTAAGGCCATTTGGATTACCCTGCAGCTCTTTTTTGCGTTTAACCTCAGATACCCAAAATAAATAACAATCTTCTAAAGAAAATAAAATAACACTGTGTGAGGCATTGAAGTTACTGATTTGCGGATTAAAGTATGTTCAAAAATATCATTCTGACATTTTTCCTTGGAACCCAAAAGATATCAATTAAGTAATTTCATTCAAATTTTCAGTAAATGTAGGGATGTGGCGCAATACGATTTTTAAAAATCTTTTTATAAAAATACAATAAGAAATTTATGAGTAAATATAACTTCATCTAGTAGCAATACTTTGCATAAGTGTAAAACTTGTGGCGTAAATGTTCATTGTCATTGTTAAAATTCACTGATTAAATCATAGTGCTTATATTGTACTTCTCAGATAATGCATGACATCGTTTCAAATTTTTCTACGAGGGTTGCCCAGAAGTAATTAACCACAATTTTTTTCTCAGCCGGACAACAATGATTCAAATTCGAAAAGTCACGTATGCATTATCTGAGGTTTCATGAGTACCCGCGCAAAATTTCTGGCTCTTACAACACATATCATAGCTGCAGGACAATTTCAAAATGGTGTGTGTAAGTGATGTACATCATTGAATTTCTCAATGCAGAGAAAGAAACTGTGGGGAATATTGAAAAAACGTTAGTTCAAAGTCTATGGAGTATCTGCTGCCACTAGGAATGCAGTTAGTCGCTGAGCTCAGAGGACGAGGGCAATCATTAGGCTGTTTGGCGGTGCTCCAAGATTTGCAGCGGTCGCGAACAAGGATTGCTATTAACAGGACTAACACGCCCTTGTCCTGCTCTAGAAGACGCCATAGTAGGGGACGTATATTATATTTAAAAATAGGGTGTGTAGCTGAAACATCATTCTTTCGTGTGCGTAATTCTCATTATGTACGAGGGTAATCCTAAAAGTAAGGTCTCCAATTTATTTAGAAATAGAAAACACTATTTATTTTGTATGATGTATACGTCATTTTAAATACTGATCATTTATCTATATTTCTACATAATTTCCATCTCAGTCGATTCATTTTTGTAGACGCTGTTACAGTTTTTGTATGTCCATGTCGTAACAGCTCGCCACCACGTTGAACTTCATCTTTCACCTCTTCCTCGGAGCTGAATCACCTTCCGGCCAAATTTTCTTTCAACTTAGGGAACAGGTGAAAGTCGGTGGGGGGCTAGTCCGGACTATTTGGTTGGTGACAAAAATATTAAAAGCAAAATCTAAGAAGTATGAGGAATGATAAACGTTTTCTAAAACAAACATCATGTGTTAGGAACTTAAAAGATAACGTGTATCACGAATTGGTAAAAATATTGTGTTGAAAGTATTCAAGAATTATTGTCAACGGAAATTGACGTACGAAATTTTTGCACGGTATTAATTTCTATTTCATTTGTTTTACATATGACTGTGTAACCTCATTATTTCATTTTTATCAATGAATATTTTTTGTTTATTATTTTTACATATATTTAAGAGTTTTTTTTTTTCAAATACGATTCATCCATTATCATTTGTGTAAAAATTATTTTTTTGCCAATTGAGAGTTTTTGCAAAACATTATGTTTCAGTCTACTCTGTTCGACTAAGCTCTTCAAACTAATTAAAATATTGTTCTAAGAATTTTTCTATTTTCCAAAATCTAATCTATACTTTTACATGGGTAACTTCACCCTTCAATAAACTTTCTTACCATTACTATAACAGAGTCAGAACACAACTCAGCATGCCGAGTCACCATCAGTAAACCTTGCGAATCAAGAAGGTGGCGGCGGGGTAAAGTCCTCGCCTGCCAAGCATGAGGTCGCGGGTTCGAGTCCCGCCTGGGTAAGTTCCCCCTATCCAGGGCATGGTTGTTCGTGTACGTTTCATTGTTGAATTTGTTGCATACTCCGATTTAAAATGGCCTATGAGTGCTGTATTCGGAGGTTTGGGAATAAAATAAAAAAAAAACTCTGACTTAACATCGACTGGTGAGCGTGGCAGTAATCTCGACATATTTCTTCGCCCTTCGGGCAATGTCCGGGAAGATTGCCTAAATTGCACCAGTTTTGGAAAAAAACTACTTAATGGCACGCGTATAAAACTTTAATGTCAAACCTCTGCAAACGATGCGATTTAGGCAACAGGATTCGCAAATCGCACCACCGCAGGCCAAAATTAGGAAGTGGTGTTTCAACGACAATGAGAGACGAAAAGGCGAGTTTTTAAGGTTATTTTTTTTTTAATTCTTGAACTAGCCAGAAATAAGAATTAAAATGCTTGTATCATTTGGGACGAAAAAAAGTAAAAATAAGGTGAATATTTGAAATTAGTGATGTATGTAGTTTTTCTGCTGGAGAAAAACTCTGAAATGATTGAAACGAAATTTACTAGTGTTTTGGAGACGTGTTTATGATTTGGACTAGTCTACTCACTGCTGCTTCTTTAGGAGTTCTTACATAAAATCCACAAGTTATTCACAAATCGTTTCGAGGACGTCAATTAAATGATAAACACTCTCTTTGTTGAATCCTTTGACTCTATGAAATGATCAGTTTTGGGGGATAAACCCACCCCCCAGACCTCAGAGAAATTTAATTCATTTTACTTAATTGGAAAAATGTTAATAATAGAATAATGTAAGGATCTAAAAAATATCCCTCAGAAAGCCGTAAAACTCACCATTTCGGACCATATGTAATATCTGTCATTGTAATATTAAAAGTAGATACCATAGTACTTATAGCAAGATGCCAAAATAAATGGGCTTGAAAATTTGCAATGCACAAAAATGTTTCCTAAAATATTCGTTTGACTATCGTCTCTATTGTCCTTACTGTCACCTGCTGCGAGAGGAAGCTGGAGGGACGGGTAGAAGGAAAAAACCGTTATGAAGAAGTTATGAAGCAAAATTCTAACGATACCTGCTCGACAAGTACCCAGTCCACCACCATGCCAGCCTGCACATCTCAACCGATCCAACCTATGACCATTCCAGCTACACAGTCCCCAAGGCAAGACATCACAATGTACTTTTTAAGTCAGAAGAAGATCTTCAAATTTTAGGTGAATTTAAATACGCAAGATTCATGAATAGGTAATGCAATTTTCCAATGAATTTCTTAAGTTATTCTTAAGTTATCATTATTACATGCTATTGAAATCTACCTCCTTCTCTTAGAATAGATGTTTACTTCTCATAATTGTTCTCATTTAAAATTCGCTATTAAACAACGTAATGCAAAAGTTACTGGAGAAACTATATTAGAATCAGATAAAGATTGAGCGCTCTTTGATTCTTATCTGAATTTTCGAGCGCTCTCAAAGGAATATTAACACAAATTTTACCCGTGATAAAAAGTTGCAATGCCTGAATTGCAATACAGTGAGAAAATCAATTATGATGCAGTCAAAACAAGTATAGGTGCCAAAAAAGTATTCTTACCGTTAATAGCGAAAGGAAAATTTCCCATCAATTACACTCCCAAACCAATGTGCAGTTGGAAAGAAGTCGATGGCGCAAGATCTAATTTAACTTAACATTTAATCTCCTTTTTATTTCAGTGATAGCGCCGTTAAGTTTCGACATCATTCGAATAAATTCACTGTTCTTTACTAAGACCATCTAGACAAGAAAGAAAATTCTAAGTATCCGTTTCAAAAATCTAATTATATGTTCAATCACTATCCTTGAGGCGGTTTGACTGGGCCATGTCGTCGCCAAGCCAATTCTCTACTTGTAAAAATTTAATAGTAATGATAAGCAACATTTTTGTGCCCCTCGTGGTGAAAACCCTAGCCCTCTAATTACAATGGAACTAATTTTAATTGACTTAAACGAGACCTCTGTTTGAACCATAAATCTTTGAAAACGTTTCAAACTTGCTGTGGGTACATGACTCCAGATTCTTCGGTTAATAGCAATTCTATTGAGTAAACTGGCTTCGAAAGGTCTGTTCTTGCGTAGGTTCCATGTTCAATCAAAACTACACAGTGCGTTCAGATGCTTTTCACATTGTCTCTCTCATTCATCCCAGTGTTGCTCATCCATGAAGCAGTGCTCATGTGATGGAGATTTTACTGCTGTGTGTGCAAATGCTTCGATTTCTATGGGCAGCGACAGTAAATTGTCAGCGGCGGGAAAATCTTCCGTGTTTGTCACCAGCCTAAGGCCGCAGATATCACAAGCACATTCAGTCGGTAAATGCGAGTTAAATGGCAGATGTGCTCATTCATTTTTAAAATCTGATTCATTTCTTATTGAGTAGGCTCGGAGTGGGACGCTGGCTAGAGGTATGTCATCCGGGAAAATGAATATGTCTCAAGTATGTATATTTATATTTCTCTATATTTCGTAATTATTTTACGGACTTTATAGTTTATATAGAATTCGACTATCAAGGGAATTGTTGACTTTAATCAAGGTGATTTATTTGAGAGAGAAACTGCCTGCAATAGGCTCCTTCATCAAGAGAAGAGGAAAGCTGTAGTTCAGCCTTCATTGGAGAGATCTTTCAAAATAGTTGACTAGACATCGTCAAACAGCTTTCAATAAAATTGATAAGTTCTTCTTTATAATTGTGTGTTCCCGTTTGAGTGCTGTTTAATCCACGTACACGTTCAGCAACGATATTACACGAAATATCATCCGATTTCCGTTTGTCTTTTTAGAATAACATGTGAAATATACCTGCAATCACTAATGTCACCCGCTGAGCAATCTTGTTTTTTAACTTTTATTTACATTTTCTGCGTACTTCCGACAGAAGTTACATAATGTGAGGAATTTTATTAACATATTATTAAATTTTAGTTTATAAAAATAAAATTTGAGTAAAAAATACGGTTTTAGTATGTATATTTCGCTCTTTTGGAACGTAACCCCTAATTAGCATTGAACTCAATGGTTCGACTTTCATACACGTCTTCAGGAATGCATGAGTGAAAGTGTGCTTGTGTGCGAAAGTCGGGGACCAACTTTACAGCTAAAAGTTTTACCATGCTTCAGGGGCACGTAAAGCAACATAATAAAAAAAAATTGACCATCAGACCATCCTGCCCGCAAAATTAATTCGGTATCTTGAAAATATTTCATTATATTCTTAATGGCAATTAGTAAATTTATTTTAATGTAAATTGTTAGATTTGCTGTTAAGTATAATAAAAATTATTCAGTCAGGCGATTGGACCCCATGTTCCACATGTTTATCATCTTCTTTTCATTGCAGACCACCCCTAAAGGTTATTTTTCCTATCTTTCCTTCTTCCTTTCTTCTAACGTTCCTTTCCTCATTTATTTCTTTTCGGGGAACTTTATCATTTTCACATACATGTCCATGTCCACAGCCGTGCTTCTGTGAGTTTGGTTGGTATTCATCCCTCTCATGGAATCGTATTTAAGTCTTCGTTCATTCACTAACGTATCCAGGGAGTGATAATCAAGAGATTTTTAGTTCCTGAGTCATCTCTAATCTTTAAAGGGAGACATTTTACGAAATCCGGCGTATCAAGCGTCATTGGCGTATTATCGGTGCACATTTAGTGTATTACATCTAATATTCACTTGATAATTTACTGGGTTGCTTCAATTTTAGAGATTAGTTACGTCCTTAGGTAGTACCTCATTGAAATCTGGTTAATAGGTGTTCAAATAGTGAGGAATCATTCCGGACCAGAACTGAAGAGCACAAAAGGTGTTTACGCACGGGGAATTTACAGTAATCCCACTTTGCTAAGCACCTGTGGGAAGAGGGACATCATAGTGACTTCGAACCGGACATTCTACACAAAGTCAAGAAGGGGAGGAAGATGGACGTCCTGGAGGAGTTGGAGATAAAAAGAAATTTGAGTTTGGGACATGTCCTTAATGACATCGTCTTCCTGAGAAATTCACCTCTCACCACTGCACTTAACCTTCACAATGTACCCCTCTCCAAACCGACCCTTTCCCCCGGCCCAGGAACCTTACCTGCCTCTCCTAGCGTGGGCCTAGTCACGCATCCCAACCATTCCCTCACCAACCCTCCCACTCCTCCCCAAATTTCCCCCCTGTATAACCCTTCTCCCTCCCCCCCTGCCAGAATTTGGGTATATATTGGATTGTCGATATTATAAACAGTGTACTTGAGAATGACGCCTCAGCGTCGAAACGCCTCGTACCAATAAATAATTTTCCAGTAAAAAGTTACCAGGGTTGTGTATTTTCATTTCAACATGGATCTTCACAAAGTAAAAGCCGAATCAATTGAATTCGTGAGGAATCATTTTCTGTGTATTTGCAAACATCCTTTGTTTCCCATACCGGTACCGGATAATTTCCGCTCAGGTTCATCTCTTTAAACAAACGCTGAGTTGACAGCATGACCGTCGAAATAACAAATGTTGAAGCGAACAATTTGCTGTGATTGGGAGTAATTAAATAAATATTTCGCTCTCCGCTCGGAACGAGAAATGGACTCGAATCGTTTCTCGACTGTATTTAGTTGTGTGTTTATAGCGCAAATCGCGTTCAGTGCCTCTGACATCGTGGGCCATTGAATAATTTTATCGCGTTTAAAACACTCAGGTATGTACGTAGCTCTTTCCGGATCAGAGTCATAAATTTAAATGTGATCTCTCCGAATGGATATCGACTCTCACACCGTGGTGGTTTGATGATGACATTCTTCAAAGTGTCAGCAAAACAAATGTGTTGTATATTTAGTGAATACTTTGACCAACCATTAGCCTCGGAATTATTTTAGCCATTCCGTTCTAAACATTTTTTCGTTAAAACTGTGACGCCTTTTCAAAGTTAGTATTTTAAGCAAAGACTTTTATTTTTAAACGAACAAATTTCAGACGAAACGCGTCACAGACAAAATGAACAATTTACAGACCCATACACTTTTAGGAAGACACTTTCATCTTGCATGGATCATTTAATTCCATTCAAGAGAAATATTAATCCATAAAATATCTAAGCAGTTTTACTCCTATAAGTATTATCACCTAATATCACAGATCCTTGATGGTGATTGCCTACATGCCGTTTGTTGGTCCTGATTTTAAACATGGAATACTTTCAAGGGAAACCATTTGTACCTTTCTTACGTGGTGCTAAAAAGTTGCAGTCGGAAGTGGTCCCCCCCTCGTGGAATGACTGAGGTGAAAGCATTGCATTGCATTAGTAACAAAAAAGGGGGGTTTCATTACTTCTTGAATTCATTATTCGCCTTATATTGCCAACTTGGGTATTTTGCGAATATGTAACCATAAATAGCTTGATTACTTGGTTCTACAAAGTCTATAGCTTGATCACTTTGTTCTGGCTTGAAAAGATATTATCTTGGGTATTTTGGAGTTCTCTCCCTCGTCCGATATTGTACTTACATTTCAAGCTCAGCATTACCTTCCCTAGTATATTAACAGTGGCGCCGACTCCATGGAGCCTGAGGGGGCCCGAGCCCCCTCATAAATTCGTTATAGGTGTGAGGAAAAAATGTGTCAGGCTTGTCGATTTTCCCCGGATTGTCCAGATATCGAGATTCGAGTTATCGAGGTTCTAATGTTGATCATGTAACTCTTCTACAATGCTTAAAAAACTTAGAACTCACTACTTATAAAATTTTCCGGGGCAAGATCCCCGGTTTGCCCCCCCCCCCAAACCTTTTTGTAAGTCGGCACTTCTGCATGTTAACCCGTGACGTCGTTGACGGCTTTCCCTTTTTTTGTAATTTTGTCTGTGAGCTTCTCTCGTTCTTTCCTCTTGACCTTCCTTTCTTGTCCCAAAACCCATCCTCACAATACGGTTCGCCAATCCGAGCGGACAGACTTGAAATACATTCTCTCTCTTTCTTTCGGATCTGGAGCCCAGAGTAGGCTTATGCCTTCTGGGAGATGTCCTTGCATTCTTCCCTATATTTTGTCTCGTCCTGCCACCTTTCAACCCGTATGATCCTGTGGTCTTCTTTCAGATCCCACATTCATCCATACCTCTTCCTTTCCACTCTCTCCTTTTCTTTCATGCTGCTGCTTCTTTTTTCCTCTTTTCTTACCTAATCAAGACGTCCGTTGGGGCATCAAACTTCACGATATCCTCACCTCTAAAAATTCTTCATACTCCACCGTTATTCCGAATTACCTATTGCCAACTATATTAATCAGGTTTACGTAGTTGAATAAAGTGAATTCCCCAAGGCCATACTCTGCCAACTATCTTTCTGAACCTTTCTATCTCATGTAACTAATATTCCATCTACTCAATCCCTTCCTAATCCAATCCCTCAACTTGCCCTCTCTAGGATATGACCTTGGGGAATTCGTTTCATTCACCTACTGCATGGCCACAGAATATTCATTAATAATCACTGCATTTCATGAATTATTTTGGCCTTCCATTCAGTTATGAGTCGATGAAGTATTCTTAAGAGCCCTTACATGGAATTTAGATAAGTCCCCACGTTTCTGAAACACTACCCATTCGAGTACATATTCCTCGTATGCTTTATTTGGCGTCCATTATCTATGTTTCCGTGCTGAATTTTTCCTATATTTCGTTTTCTATCGCTAAGCCGCTTGCTCTTCTATTTACGCTCCTTGAACACTAAATTGCGAAAATGCCAGTATCTTTCCACGGAAAAGACATCTTCGGGAAAAGCCTGAGATGACTTGTTTACAATTCCTCCTAATCTCAGGTTCTTCATAACTTCATTCAAATTAAGCATTAACTTTTATAACGATCAATGATGCGAAAAGTATTGAAAAAATTTAATTGGGCTCCATTACAATTAAATTTTTCATTTTTTTATTAAATTCAATAACAAATTACGCATTTTAAAATTAATTAGTAGTATTATGATTACTTTTAATTTTGCTCCTGCTTTGTGTATAATATATAATGTATATATATTCTCAAAGAGGGAGCACTTATATGAAAACTTACACTTTAATTATTATTTAAAGCCATTGCATAAAATAATAATAAAATGTTTCATTTCCGCTCTTTAGGTATAAAGAAATGTTCTACCAAAACTTTATGCTTGTAGAAGAGGTGGATGCATACTGCCTTTCCACCGGCGCGCGTTGAATTCACATTTTCACTTTTGATTACTAAATTGTAATGATAACTCGATCTGGATCGATTAATCCACTATCTTTAGAGTGGATTAAAGGAAAAAATTACTTTTCCACTGTATCGATTACCATTAAATTTACCAACGGAATAATCATTCACACTAATAGGATAACTTTTACTTAGTCACATCACCATACCGACCACCATACTAGAGCTGCCTTTAACAATGCGCTCAACCCAAGATTTTTGATAAGTCATTTCCAGAGGAAACAAATATCAAAATTTTCTCTGTCCCTGCCTTATTCTTTCTGAATAATAGGATAGTTCTTATATTTTGATCTTCAGTCTATCATAAACTCTTCGCACGAGTTACCAAGACGCTTGAAGTTGTATGATGTTTACTACGAGTTAACAGATGTTGCGTATTCAGTATCCAAATTTACGTGATGGAACAGAAGTTCAATTTTAATGGTAAAAATTAAGGTCGTGAAAATGATTTGACTTCTAATTTATTATTATTAAAAAAGCAAACGCATTTTTTATTGCTTCATTGTCATAATGAGGTTTCACTGACGATTAAATATCACAGACAATGAAACTCGGTCGTTTCAATATGTTTTAAATATTTAATTAATTAATTTTATGTATTAAATACATAATAGTTTAAAATCGTGCTTGCATAGGTGCTTTCAATTAGTGGGCAAAAAGCACCGGTGAAGGGTATCTTTTGTAATATTGGCCAAATAATTTAATGGAATTAATCCTGCATGCACTGGATAGATAAGGACATTATTTTAATTATAAAATAAAATATGCATAAGGTAAGAGCAGCCATAGGTTTCCAGTGATTTTTATGGGAATTTGAATGAAACAATTGTCATATATAGATTTTAAAACACGTAAATGAAATTATTGATATGGTGATTTAGCAAGCTATCTGATTATATTTTACTTTGAATTGAATGATTTGACCATTCCATGGAAATTGTATTGGACTATCATTGTTTTTAATGTGGATAAAATAGCACTGCCGATAATACAAGGATTATAGTTACAGATCCGAAATAATACTTCACTTATTTCGAGTAAATGAAGTAGTTGACTCAAAATGGATGGAATATTTAATTTGGATTTTGATGCGATGGTTGAAAAAAATATATATCGATGGCTAACTTCTAATAACACGAGCCTAAAAAGTTTGCCGGTTTGACACAGGTATCTTAAAGAAAATGTAAAAGCATTCAAAAAATGAAGTTCAAGCAAAAAACAACTCTTTGTTGGCATATTTATGCTTCTTTTTCAGTTTTATGAATTTTTGGTTTTTAATTTTAGCGTAAAATTAGAAAAAGTTAATCTTTTTTTGCTTTTCTGAAAAGTTGCTATTTTTGAGATACGTGATGTTAAAACTTAGCCATCGATAATTTGCATTCTCAGCAATGTTGGTATAATGTTTTTCTTTAGATTTCGCGCATGCCTTTTTATTTAATTAGTTCTTTCATAATTCTGAGTTATTCCTGAGTACGGTCGAATATTATACCCACGACCCATGTGAAGCAGAGAAATACAGCGTTGAGCTCCCTTCTGTCGTTCGCTGAATAATCAATCAGTGGGTTGTAATGCAGGATGGAGGTGTAGCTTTAATGTGCCCTGACCCTTTCAATTAGAGATAACGCACGTATTTATGGAAGGAATGGGGCCATATCTCTCCCTTGCACCTGCATGGTTTCAGTAACGTAACAATCCACCGCATGAACTTGCTGGATTGACCAAAGAGGCACTCAGGGAGGTCATCAAAGAGGACCTTACTCAGTTTTTTATGCCGGCACTCGACGAAGTGTACGTGTTCGCCATCGTAAAGTAAGCCATAGATTTTTTCTCGCCATTAAATAAAATCTCATGCCAGCTTCATGACAAGGTCCGCTGTCTCCCTACATGAATTCACCAGCTGTTGTCGCCGAACTTCGCCGCTGCGTGCGGCGCGCATCTCATTTGTTTTCTGTTCGTCTGAGGGCTAATGAACGTCTTTCGCCCGGAGAAATTAGACGAGCACCACATTTTGTATTTACTGTTTATTACACTGTATTTTTCCACAGCTGTAGCCCTCCAATATTTCCCAATTTCCACGCATTGCAGAGCCAGCTAGGGTCAAATAAATACATTTATTTGGAGCGAGCCTCATGCGATGAAAGTATTACACTTCTATCTGCAATCAATATTTCAAATATTAGGACCCAGTATGGAAACAGTTATTTGAGTCGCATCTTTTCAAAGTTTTAGCCGCTGAATGACCTTTACGACAATTTTTGGTAATTAAACGTTAGGTGGACACCACCGACTGGATTCAATTTTAAATTTTCTTTACTTCTATGAAGTCGTAACCAATCCTGCAGCCCACTACGAGAGCAAATCACGGTTTACAAAAGCCATTATCCCCTGGAGAACTAGTGTCCCCAATTTATAAATACATATCGTATCAAAACTCGTTTTGTTTACTATAAATCGTTGAAAAATTCTAAGTTTACATAATGAGCCTCCTCAAATGAAACTCTGGGCGAAATTTATCAACTTTGACCGTTTCCGTTGAAAAGTATGTATATCGCAAACGATTTGGAAGAAGATTACGTTGAGTCGTAGAGAAATATCCCCAAGGACTACCATTAGATAATCTAGTGCTAATCTACTCTAGATTGATACGAGGAAGAATGAACTTTTGTAAGTAAAAGACTTGATGCAAGATTGGAATAACTGAGAATCCGCTGTTTCATAGTTTTCCCCACGATTTTTACCCTGGATATTAATGGAATGCACTTCTTTTATAGCCGCAGTACAGGGTGCGAATGGCTTAATGGTTGCACCCACTTGTTCATCCATGGATCGTGTCGTTTGAAAGATCTTTTAAGATCTGAGATAAAAGAACGGACTTAAATCGAGCCTCTACGAGGCTGCGCTCTCCCTGTTTGTAAACTACAATAAAAGAAAATTGAATTTTAGATTCCAAACATAGTGATATTCTTAATTCTCTGAATGACTTTCCCAGAGATAATAAAATAGTGAATGGTAATTCTGAAGGATTTTTTTTAAACCTTTCTTAGTTACATAAAGCTGTTCCTTAGTTTTCTTTAAGTTCTATTTTGAATGTGTTTCCCAAAGTTTGACTGATTTTTTTTATGTAATTTAGATCAAGAAGATATTTATGAGGTATATCATATATTTATTTTTCTTAATGAAAGGTTCTCTACACAAAATTTTACGTTAGCCCTAGGTGATGTCGTACTGATACAGGAATGTTAACCGAAAATGACTTTTTTTAGTGCCAAATTTAGCCTTTCCATAAATCAACCACGAATTTCAATTTCAGTGTCAATGCGGGACATTAAGGATCGATTTGTATGTTCCTAACGACGAATTCTCCTTGTTGCTCTCATTCAGCGAGGCACGAACGAGTTGTGAGGCTATCGTGTATTTATTCGCCTTCGGCGAGCTCCAACGATTTGTGTTGCTGGTTTTGAGTGACACCGATCCGTTGTGATCACATATTCGTGTCGTTGCTTGTTGAATTGAGGTGGAACCAGGCGTTTTTTTTCTGCGGCTGGTAGCTGAAAGCTTACAAATGATTGCATTCGAGCTTACCTATCGATCCAACAACACCGGTTGGACACGTATTTCAGCTTTACATCCAATGAAAGGACGAAGATAAACACTGAAATTACCCTGGGATGCAAAATATTCTTCTTTTCCTCGATTTTTCAGGGAAAACGGTGCTAATTTCGTCTTTAATGGAAGAGTTATCCTCATTGCATAGTAATATGTACAGAATATTGCTTGCATTGCATACATCATGACTGTGTGCCGGGATCCATCATTGCTATCCACCCATTCATCAAATCTCTTGATTTTCCTATTTTAAAAATGGACGCAATCATTCGCGTTAATCGTTTTAGTTCGGCCATGCATGAATTAATTGAATAAAAATATATGGTTCAGCAGATTAAACGAAGACCCACAATGGAGGATAAATACGCTGAAAATGCAAGGGGTTGCTTATAAAAGCGAAAATTAACGGATGCTGGAAAAATGGAAATTTAAAAAATTCCAAAAGTTTTGAATCTCTATTTGATTGTATGGCTTACGCGGAAAATACCAGTGCATATTTAATTGTAATACAGTGATAAAGGATCAAAAGTGAATCAAACGATGAATATATTTATAATATAAAAAATTCAGTTTCGTGAAAGAAAAAAGTATAATGAAAACACCAAAGAGAGGGAAAATATCCCCAAAGAGTCAATAAATGTACGTTTAGTAAGCTACTTGCATTAAAAAATTGTGAAATCGCTGCAGCTGAAAAAGCTTTAACATTTGGCTGCACCTTAATTTACCATAGGGGCTTAAAAAAACATTTATCTATGAAACGCCTAGTGTAATTTTTTTGGCTAGAGAAAATTCTGTGCGGTGGTATTGAATGGAACTTCTAGAATAGAGTTACTCAATCGCGGAGGTGATGATAAATCCTCTCTCTCTACATGTCAAGTATGCCAGAAAAAAAGGTAGTAGAAGATGGTCGTATCACGGAGGAAACAATTGACTCATAATTTCAGCAATCTTAAAGAACCGATGACAAAGAACGATACCTGAGTATTTATTTTCAATCGATTTCCTTTTTTTGGCAGAGAGTGATCTTTGCAGAGAGTTTGAAGGTGATAGCTGGTGTTCTTCGGCATTTTTAAGATTGTTTTTCCCAACGCAGAACCTCGATTTAATTAAACGGAGTACCTGCTATGTTTCCCATTGACAGTTTCATTAATGAGGTGGGAATCCCTCGCACGTAATTGTAACTTGAGAGAGTTGATTTGATTGGTCTTACCATTTCCGGACATTGATGGGAATTATCCATGGAAATATATTAGCTGAATTAGCTTTTGAAATTATCCGTCACCCATTGTTTTTAGAAAAGATTTCAAAATCTAAATTTTAATTTCTAATCCTTTAGATATGATTGGTTTTGATGTGTACCGCTTGGATGACATCCAGTCTCAATGCTTGAAGAGTACGATCGTTTTGAACGAACTAGTATCGTTTTGAACGAGTAGTTTATTTGAGTATCCTAAATTTTGACCTTAAAATTTTGCAAAGTACTACAGTCAGTCGGAATTGATTTTATGAACCACTTTACAGCGACCCGTCATGAATAGGCTAGCGTAGCATTCGTCGAAATCGTTCATTTCTGCGCTCTTTGTCGCTCGATCATCCCAAAATGATTCGCTCTCAACCTTTCTATCCCCTAGGACTCTTCTCTCTGTACCGTAACGGTTCGAGTGACACACGTCGAGCATAAGGATCCTTCACATTTCCTTATGTTCTCTTTCGATCGATATAGAAGGATCCACTCATGAACCCTCGTATTTGAACGTTGACGTTTCTACCTGCTTCACGTGGGAGGGTACAGAGATTCTGTTCGCACACGAAATATTCTCCCCAAACCTCTACTCGAATTGTTGTGTTCTCATAAAAAAAAGCAAGATGTGGATGTTGCCAATGGTTTACGCACTTAATGAAACGTCCCGGATGAAACATTTCTGTTTCTGGGAGTAAATTCTTTCAGGATTCTACTCCGAAAACGCCTTTCTGGATTATTTTTAGTACCTCGCCCCACTTTATATTTCATAAAGGTTTCTGTTCAATATTTTATATGTTAGAAGGGCTACAATATTTTCCATGAATCTTACTTACTGTCTCGCTGTTGTTTAACCCTGAAATTAGTTGTTGCAAGACAAGTCGAAGTCCTTTTCTGTCATGTAACAAGAAAGAAATTTAGTCAACGGTACTGTCTCAATTGAATATTCCATTGTTAATCATTATTTTAATGACTTATTTTAGAGACATTTCTTATGCTTAGTTTTCGCTGCAATAAAGTATGAAATTTTTTACACTTTCAAGTGCCCGGTGGCAATAAATATTTCGAGGTTAGCTGATATTTCCTACCTAGTGCTATGAAACTCTTTCATTGTTCTGTTATTCACGTATTTAATTATATTTCTTCGTTCGCATTTTTCATTACTTGTTTTCTGATTTTTTAAAACAACGATGAGAATAATAATGCTTTTGAAAGAAATAGATTATATTTTTCAACCTCATCATGCACGGAGATATAACAGAATAGGGTGGTTTCCTATTTTTTTAATAGCCTAAATCGAAATATTATTACTCCTGGAGCACGTAATTCACGCTTTTAAATTTTTAAATGACGGTATCTATTTTTCGCGATTAAATTAAATGTGAACATTTTCAAGCTCGCGAAAAGGCGACGTCTAAGTATGAATGCTGGGAAAACCCCATGTGACATCTGACTGCTGCTGTGCGAGGCCACCTTGGTGCGAGGCTTTGAGCACCACTACGATGCAGGCTGCTAGCAGGTAGCAAAGTACCATGCTAGCAGGTAGCGCTTGGCTTAAATAAGGATTATTAATACCCTATCAAACGAAGGAAACTTTCCGACCATATGCAATTTTAATAGGTGATTATTAAGAGATGTTTCCTTAGCTCTGTGCCTCATGCATGCATTAGTAATCTCAGATGATGTAAAACTCCTGACTACTCGTATAGTACTATCTAGGTCCCTGTGACGTCACGTGGAGTGGCATCGCATGGGCGCAAATCTGGCCTTTTTTAAATGAGGTGAAAATTGACCATTAACATTCGTCTAAGCTGGGATTTCTAAAACCAAATAATTTATATATAATGAATTCACTAATGGTGGGTAATGGATCGCAATCAATGCCTTTCGTTTACATTGATGAAGGAAATTACCCTAGGGTCATTCCATTTCAAATCTCCCAATATCAATATAATTTGTCGCTCGACATTTTTAATTATCCTGATTTTTTATCAAAGGTTTCCTACACGTAGGCAATTACAAAACGGAATTTGAAAAAAATTTGGAAGATATACTTTTTTTTGGCAGCCATTTTTAAAAGGGTGGCTGGGCAAATTTAGATGAGAAACGTGTTTTGAAAAAATTTTAATTTCGAAGCTATTTTAAAAGATATCAGAATAATTTAAAAACCAAAGTGTTAATCACGAAAAGAAATTTTGAAAACCATTTTTTTTTTTAGTTTTGCTATCACAAAAGACAGTTGGTCAAAATCATTCCGTAAAAACTCGGGAAAATTTTGTCCATACTAACTTTTTAACGCCATAAATTTTTATGAAGGAAATGATACTCACTAATAAAATGTTATTTCTGAGTTGAATACTTAAAAAACTACTTTCAGTATAGGTTTTAGCTCTTAGAATGCACTCCTTTTTTCTCTAGAGCTTGTTAAACAATGCCGAAAGCCTTTTAACGTCGACTTTCTCAGATCAATATACAAATAGGGACTGAATGAAAACATGTGAAAATTTTACAGAATGTTCATCGTATACATATGAAATATCTTTAAAAAAATGATTGAGATTCTACCACATTTAGAGAAGTGGATCAGTGAATTTCAATAAAAATGCAACCACTTTACATACTCCTGCAGTGCAAACAAAGCCTCGTGCATTGAAAGTTAGCACACAGGGCTTGATTAAATAATTACTGTAACAATATGTATTGTATAAACTAAAATTACATTTATAATGAAAATTTATTTAAATATAGAAATATTTTGCATTTTCGGCATAGTGACCGCCATCTGTTGTAAACATTTTAATAGCAATTTTAAGGCCTTTTCATTAGGGAATTCTAATAATCAACAACAATGGACAGTCAAAAACACCCATGCCCTGGATAGGGACCACATACCACGGCAGGACTCGACCTCGCGACCTTTGGAGTGGTAGACGAGGAGTTTATCCCTCTGCCACGGAAGCCGGCGATAAAGTTTGAAATCGTTTCAGGGTTGACGCGGTGGAAATGCGATGTATCCAATATAAAATAAAAACAGCAATAGTAATTTCCACACTTTAATATGTTATAAATTTTACTTTGTAATATTAACACCACTATCAACTATGGTTTCGGTACTGTATGTCATTTACAAGGATAAGGACATTAAAAATGACATAGTGTTCATGGCAAAAAAGTCTTCTAGCTGTAAATAGTCTCAGACTTCTGTATCATTCTAATCCTACCCTCCAGGGATGTGCAGTCTATGGTCGAGTTGCAGTGGCGCCGACTCCATGGGGCCTGAGGGGGCCCGAACCCCCTCAAAAATTCGTTATAGGCGTGAGGAAAAAACGTGTCAGGCTTGTCGATTTTCCCCGGAGTGTCCAGATATCGAGATTAGAGTTTTCAGGGTTCTAATGTTGATCATGTGACTCTTCTAAAATGCTTAAAAAACTTTAAACTACTTATACAGTCTTACACACAAACAAAAACACTAAGTACTTATAAAATTTCCCGGGGCAAGATCCCCGGTTTGGGCTCCCCCCAATATTTTTTGTAAGTCGGCATCCCTGTCGAGTTGCATTGGATCAAACGTTCGTGTCCCTAGGCCAAACTCATAAATCCTCCGCGTTGAGGTGACTCTAGGATCGCTTGGCCATTTCCTGGCCTGAAGAGTTTTCCACTCGCGAGCTACGTGGATATCCTCAGACGTATGCCTTTTCGTAAAATTCACGAGATATGAATATTCATGAACAGCAGTTCCAAGGGAGGTGAATATATGAACGAGAACGGGAAAGAATTCTTCTCTTATCCGGGTCAGACGCTACTCATAACAAATGGGAAAATTGTGGTGTCTCGAACGATGAACTATCCCTTGCGTTACAGAAATTGCGTTGCTGTTCATTGAGTATATAGTGCCTCGCAAAACACGTTTACTGCCCTGAAATTGGGCTAACAGGGTGCAACCAATCAATACATTGTATTTTATGTATGGCAGACGTACCGTAAATTAAAAATAGAGAAAAAGACACTTATTTTTTTACACTTAAACTCCATTGAAATTTATTGAATGCCAACTATTGTAGTGATGTGAGCAATAAATCCCTTACGATGGCTAAATGCAGTTGTCATGAGATCGTACATTAAGTAAACCGATAGAGCTATTGGAACATTTCTCAACATTTTTAATTACAATTTTAAAATTAAAAGAATGTTATTTTCCCGTAGATATCGCTTTTCTATAGGATAAAACGCCTCACATTGAAAGACAAGTAACTCGAAGTAAATGAAGAATATGTATCTTTTAAATGGCTAGTAAAATTCTTAAGAATCATAAAAGTTGATTATGTTCCTAATCTGGTTTATCAGGTGAAGTGCAATGAAAATTCAATTAAAGTTATTCTTCTATTAATTTATATGGATGAATAACTAATGCATCATTTCATAAGCAATAATTCAATGAAATTTGCCTCACACGGATTTCTTATTACATGGGATCATTTTACATCTTCGAATATTCATTTAATAATGCAATTCAGCTCTAATTTCCATAAATGAATATTTATCTTGAAATATGTGGGTCATTTTAGTTGCACAGGTTTTTTTTATGTATCCATCGGCAGACGATTTTTGCGGCAATTGTAATTTCCAGTATCTAGAGTGAATACATAATTGAATATTTTTATTCGCAGATTTATATTTTCGTCGCTCTTTTTTCTTTTTGCTAAAAGACAGGCATTACTTTACATATTTTGTAATATCCTATCTGTTTAATGTGAAATAAAAAAATTTTCATCCGCAGCAAATATTATAGCTCACGGAAATATTCTCTTACGATTTTTCGCAAATTTTTAATTAGCATAGCCATTTCGTATAACATGTTTCCATCAAGGTTTAATTTGCTTTAATAAGTCTCTCGATGTTGTAATTTTAAAAATAGTTAAGTTCTTTGTACATTCTTTATAAAAATATATCCTTTAACAAAGCGAGGCCTTTTTATTTCTCCTGCTTACTGAAAAAAATTATCAAAATGTACATTCTCTCCCTGACCTTGACTTTCCTTTGAAAGGGAAATTCCCTTCTAGAATAAACGACATGAAGGGGAGAAGATTACATAATTAAAAATAAAAAGGAGGTAGGCTCAATAAGAGTGCGGGAAAGGCACTAATAGATGTGCAATTACTCTTATGTGAGTATTGTTCCAGCATACCGAATGTTAATTGTAATTTACATACACTCTGTGACCTACCTATCCTTGAGGTAAAATTACCCTTCTTTCCCAACAAATCATGTCGCTTTAAACGTCGTGGCCAGTCGGACAAAATACAGATCCAATACTTTATAGTAATTGAAAACATTTATGTTTAATTATGTAATACAGATGTAATAATGTAAACAATTATTATTCAAAGGAGCTATGAGCATAGTTTTCAGCGTGTAATTTACACCTAGATTCGTTAATTCCCTTTTTTATGAAATTTAAACTAATGATGAATTGATGTTAGGGTGCAAGTTGCGTAGCATTTAAGTGTTTCAAAGTCAATGGTGGCGTTCAAAGAAAAAAATGGCTAGGAACTTGGAAATTAATTGGAGCGTGAATTTGGGCATTGAGACAGCATTACGCCGTGAGAATGGAATAAAAGTCGTTTTGCGAAACGTCGGCCAATGCGACTGAATTAACCTGGTGTAGAACCCGAGAGGAATTCCTGAATTATTTACCATGAAAATTTTTGATCGTTTAGGATACAGTTTGTATTATATTTTATAATCGCTCTAGGACTACGAAGCTATTTTTTACGATATCAAATTAAGTTCTACGCCATATTTTATTTTAAAATGGAATTAAATCTTAGTTTTAATAACATGATATTTTTATTTTAGATTAGAATTATTATTTTAATGATAGATGCTATTATATTTCCAAGTAGTTACAGAAAAGGTAGCTAAATTGTTCGCTGCATAACCTATATATGGTCACTGACGGTAACTGTCCTTGAACACTGATGTTAACCTGGACAGAGGACACGATTGGTAGATGATTATTGCGGGAGTAGGGGAAAAGGTGGTCGGTTCGAAAAGAGTTCGGGTAATAGCGAGTGCTGTTGGGCGCGCAATCACACGGTAAACGGGTCACAGTAAGAGAGAAAAGGGTGATTTGGAGAAGGTGGAATTGGGAGACTGCGTTGGTCGCCGCGAAGAGGCGACGGGTATGCCCGGGCAAACGGTCAATTTCCCCCAGCGACGATTCAGCCGAAAGATTAGCGGAAAAGTCGCCCTCGCCAGAGCGGAGATCGTCGGACCAATCGGCGTGGATCGTGAGGAATCCGGTCGCCATCGAACGGGAGAATGATGCAATTTGTAACCACGCGATGTCCTCTCTCGTCTCGATTTTGGAGTCGTGTAATGAGACCCTCGCGAAGAGGCATCTAAATTCGGGAGAAAAAAAAATCCCTCGTCAATTTAGCAGAGGCGTTCATCGCGGGCCTCGTCAGAGGTAATGTATTCAGGGCATCACGGCAAAAAAAGTAGACGATTATCTAAAGGTCCCATATTTTGATGAAGGCGCATATTAAATATGGTTTCCATTCTATTTATCATGAAGGCCAAATGCAGCGAATGACTGAAGAAGTGATGGCGCCCCATTAGGTGGGACTGACAAAAGCTTAGTTTGTTTTTATAAATTTGGTGTGTGGTTTTCATTTTTTCTTAAGCGCACGTTATGCAGTAATTTGACATCTGATTTATAGATTAAGATTTGGCCGGGAAATCTGTTAGCTTTTTATGACACTCCCAAAAATATATCGTCTCCTTAATATTGGTTAATCATCATTGTGTCACATAATATCACTTTGAATTTTGAAATTCACCTTACTTTTCTTTAATGTCTACACAAAGACCACTCTCTTATTTTTCTGCATGTCTGATATCCTTCTTTCAGTAAAAAATTTACACGAAGGGCATTTGTAGTTCTTGGAAGTTCTGGGTGTAAATATGCTAAGATATTTAGCATTAGATTCAAGAAAATTTCTTCTATTGTCCAGTGGCAAGTTCTATTTCACCGAATTTCTGTTTAGTAGGGGATAAATCCGACGATTAAGATTGAAATAAATGGTATTAGGGAAGTACACAAATTCACGTGAAACTTGGGGAGCAGACTGCTCGGCGGAAAACCCTACATCGCTATTAACCCTGCATTCAATGCGAAGCGTCTTGTTTTCCCCAAGTATGAGTCCCATTCGTTTATCGGAAGGAATTCTGCAACAGTCTTCAGGAATTTCCGAGAAAATATCACCAATTATTGCCGTAGAAACTTGGTTCGTAGGATAGGATGAGAGAACTCCATCTACTTCAACCAGGTGATACGGCTTCCTTGGTCTTAGGTCTGGCTACCTATTTTATTTGATTTTTTGGTCATTTAAGGTTCTGTGATTTATATATTACTTTTACAGTTTCTTTTTGTGTTTTTTTGTTCCAGTACTCCGCGCGAATAAATTGAAATGATCTCGAAGCTATATTTATGAAGTGAGAAACTTACGCTGTGAGTGAATATGAGACGGTTATCGCCGTTTTCCTGCATAAATCGAGTGAATTTAATTACATTATTTACATGCTTAAAATCTCCCATTTGATACGTGCCCATGGGAGGAGGAAGTTGGGAAATTTTTGCGATCCCCCTAATGCGGCATTAGTAGAAAACGAAGTGATTAAAATATAATCGGCTTTCAGCTTTCCATTAACGCTCAAGAGAGATATTGAAATAGAGCTCCGTGCTTCGGAAAAAATGTTCTGGCAGAGCAAAGAAAGGTGCTTTGATGCTGCAATAAACAATTAAGAGTATTTCAAGAATGGAGGAACGGGAATTTTCCATCCAGACCTCTAAGATCTGTCATACTTTCATTAATTTATTAACAAATATGGTTGGTTATTTTGGCCCGAATATGCTCTTCCATCTGTTTTGGAATAAGTGGGAGGAAAATGTACATTTTCGGCAAAATAAATTCTCTCCTCCATACACCAAGTCCCCTGCACCAAGTCACCTGCACATTACAAATCATCCCAAAAACCTTGACTCAAAAGAGAAGTTCGTGGTGTCATTAGAGTTTTGAGGTAAAGCGATGGAGCGGTCACTCTGCCATTTATGCCACGTCTTGGTTAGTTTTGACTGCGTAGCGCACAGGACAATAGCGCGGGAACTAGGGGTGACTCCAACAATTTATCTAATCTCTCTCCCGATGAAAAGTTTGAGGACTTAAGATTTTTTCGTTTCCTGTAACTAGATAAATTTTTGGTCATTCACCAGGATGAATTTCAACGTTCTTTTCACAAAGATAAATCGTAACGTATCATAATGTAATTTTAGCACTGCCTCTATGAAAATAGCAATAACCACCTCACACATAACTGGAGAAATATAATTCAGCATTTCGACATATGGCTCTGCATTGAACTATATTGAGGATAATTATGCAAAGTACTGGTACATACCTTGCTACCCATTACCTTAGCTACCCATTTATCCTTACAGCATTTTTTTATTTCTTTTTTAATTGAAACTGCGTATATATAACAGTTTGAAGGCCAGAAAACCAGTTTCCTCCAGGATATTGGTATGGTGAAAGACCGCATGGTTTTTTGAAAGCTTCAGCTTTCTGTAACTGCGCAGCCAAATCGACCGTTTTCGTGTCGACGCTTAGGTTTTAGCCGGTTTATTCAACGGCTATGTCTGACACGCGTCACCCATCCACCCTCTTGTTTCTAAGGCTCTTCCAACACAACGCACTAGGGTCCAACGCCAGAAAATCGAAGAGGCCTTCGAGAGGAAAAGCCGCGCGTGGCACCATGGGAACGTTGTGGTTCCCCAGAAACGGAGGAAATAAAATCCGAAAGGAATGAATGACTGACTTGATGAAAAAAAGACTACAGATTCGTCGGATGTTTCGTAAACAGCGTTGTTTTGCCATATTCCCGCTGGCGTCGCCGGAGTCAATTATTTTTTTTCCGCATTGTACAAATCTTGGGGAAATGAGAGGCGTCGTCAATGACATGATAATAACCAAAATTGCTCTCCCCTCGCTGCCTCTCTTATTCCTCTCTAGCCCCTAATTCGAATTTCGATTATGATTCCAGTGTTTGAAAAAGCAGCCAACTGTGGGAAGCCGTGCAAACAAAGGTCTCTGGAAATTGTCCTCGCTGCGGATGTGCTGGGTGGAGAGAGGCGAACGCTATTGCCGAAAGAGTGGGAAAAGATAAACAAAAAACGTTCCGATTTGGAGGCAGAGTGGCTGTGGTAAGAGAAACAGGAAACTGAATGCTATACTAATGCTAAAAATAGAACATAACATAAGTTGATTTATCCCTGTATCCTGCGATTAACATATTGAATAGTATACATAGCACCAATCGCATTGATGAAATATACACGCCTCCATAGAATATCCTGATTTTGTATATGGAATACTCGTTCACCATTGTGTAAAATATATTCACTTTTTTAATCCCCGAAAGTGTGTTTTAAATATAAATAAAGAAACTAATATAAAGTCATCATTTTCATCTTTGCAATGCCTAAAGAAATAGTTTTCGACAACATTATCCTATATTTTTTCATTATATCATTTCTACTAGTGACCGGAAGATATTTAAGCGTAATTGTTAATGAGAGGGGCGTAAATAAATAAAAATATAATTACTCTAGTCAATGAAAATGAAAGCTTCATTTGTATTAAGGCAAATATTATAGTAGAATCAATTAGGTAGTAAAAATATGAAAGTGAAAATCAGTCGTACTTTTTCATGACCTGCATGGTTATAGCTAAATTTCTTTCCTACTTGTGGATCTGCTTCACTACTTCTGGAGCACAATGCTTCATTATATCAATGGTAACTAAATTCATGGATTCTTCGGCGTCTTACACTAATAATAAACATTTTCGTGGACTCCTTGTTAATTAAGATATTTATAAATGAGCATCCAAAATAATATATTTACATAAGCTACTAGTTAATAAAACATAATAAAAAAGTACAACCAAAAAATTCTGTATAATGTGTACACACGGAGTGAGTAGGAGTGGACTACAGCTGATTTCAAGTTTCTCCATTTCCATCTATTGTCCTTGACCTAAAAACCCATGTATTACACCTGCATTAAACGATACTGAATTTTGATAACGATAATGAATGCCAATTTCATCATACAACTGCTTTTCGGCCGAATGGTCGACTGTATTCATCTACGTTGTTCCAAATCCGTGACCTTGTAGCACATGCTTTCTTCGTTTTATCATCTCCTCATTGAAGTCGTTGAGTTAAATGGTGTCATTCTCGTTGCTTGAAATGTAAAAGTAGATATCCCCCATCTTACGTCAGCCTGTTGTTTTAAATTAGCCCATGAATAACGATTCAGAATTTCTCAACCATTCTCTTCTAGATTTCCTTTATCTGGCAGTCGAATCTCTAGGATTCCATTCTTGCAATAAGTTTTCCTTTTTTCCTATTGTCGCGCAATGTCTATTCCGCCACGAATTGAAACTTATCCAGTAATTTGCATTGGAATCCCCTATATTAAAATTTTTCTTTTCCATTTAATTTTATCTTCGCTGTCGGCGTAGCATTCCAGCTTCTACTCTGCAGGAGAAAGGCCTATTCTGTCCGCCTTTCTCTAGAGTAACTAATTCAATGGACAATCTGGAATTCCGGCCATTACAATCATCTAGATTTTGTTCACCCCAAAATTAGACTCTTTTGGCGCAATTTAGGTTGATTCAAATTGCCCCAATAAATGAGGCATAAAATTGGAATCGCTATTACTTACTAGCTGGAAACTTCGTAATAAATAAAACTTCTCAAAACAAGGTCGGTATTTTCAGTTGTAAATTTATGGGCAATCAGCGGGAATTATGAGTAACTTTGATCAACGCAAGAGAATATACCGGGAAGTCTTTGCGATGGAGATCTTTTTCTTCCTTCTTTTATCTCTTGAATATTTTTACTTAAGTAGTCCCTTTTGTGATTAGATACCATTTTTACTCTGTATATAAATTTTCAAATAGACTTTATACTCTAAATTCATGCAATCATGATTGAATTTGGCAGTATAACCTGTAAAACAGATACTAGTGTTGTGCGGGGTTCAGTGATTTTTTTATGTGTATTGGATTCTCGGCGCATGTCACATCGTATATACCCATAAAATTGTGCTTACGCGAGCTATTTTGTACCCTATGTTTCAAATTCATGTGGAATGGAGTACGAGATGAAATGCGCACAATTAGATCAGATGCTATTCTGCTGATAGAGGTGAACTAAATTTAGTCGTGAGTACAAAGTGTTAATTCCAGAAAGTATTTGTTGACGCATGAACTATTTCTGGTACATGCATCGTGTAAACCCAACTGAAGGCCGTTCGCACGATGCATTATAGATTAAACTATAAACAAATTTGTATACTGTACCTTGAATACCCAGTGTAGTACTTAATTGTGCTATTTCTTCGCGTTTGCTTTGTCTTCAGTGCTCCCCACACACCCTACATTTGGTATCTCTTAATCACTCTTCCACAAAATGGATTTTAAGGACGCAGATTCCATCGCTTTATTTTTTTAATCATAGTCGTTGTGATTAATTCGTTGGTAATAATTTTATCTAGCGCTGTTGCTTATCTGATGTTTCTATGCAATAAGTGATACTCAGCTAATTAACTTAGTTTATTTCTCATTTCTGTCATATCTTTACGTTCCATAATTATTATTATTGATTGACGTTAATATCTTTCTGGAAAAAAGGAATTTTCTATCTCCAACTCCGAGAATCATGCGCTAAATTTTTATAATGGAGGCCGAAATTTTCTCCCCTCAAATAAAAAATGTAATCTCAGCTCGTGGATGAATCGCATATTGCTGGAAATGAAATATTACAAGCCCCCGTTAATTATCTTGGCTGAGAAAATGTAACACCCTCTTGAATATTTGAAAATTAAACGATGATTCGTGATTTCGTCTTACCTAAAGAAGTTTAGTACCTCATTGCATATTGCTAGCAGTGAAACAATTCAAGCCCCCATTAATGATCTTGGCTGAGTAAATGTAACGTACTCTTTAATATTTGAAAATAAAACGATAATTCATGATTTTATGTTACCTGAAGAAGTTTAATACCCGCTATTGAAAGTATAAGATCAAATCCCGGTTTCGCCTAGCTTTAAATGAAATTAATCGCACCGCAATTAAGTCTTGCGCGGGCCCGTAAGGAGGATACTGGTGCGTGGCTGAGGGTTCTTCCGTCGTCGCGATATAAATTTCTCGGAAGAGCCGCCGCTTCAGTTTCCGAAAGCTAACGAGACTTCCCCGACTTTCTGTTGCTGAATATTATTAATGAGCGTTTCTTGAGAGGAAGCGTTGGACCCTAATGGGAGTCGACGGAGGGGAAACGTCAAAGGGGGAAGGGGTACGAGGTTGTTCGAAAGTGAAGAAGGCATTCGGAAGAGGGGGTAATGGGAAAGTAACGGGGAGGAGCCGAAGAAAAAAGATGAAGGTCGTTTTGCGCCATTGGGGAGAGCCGAGACGGGAAATCACTTCCCTTATTCGCCTTCCTTAAAATACGAAAACTCGCGAGATGTTCGTTGCGGAAAATATAAGAGTGAAAAACTTTGCGCTGTATCCTCGCTGTTCGCCTCTCTATCTCTCTTGAACCGTTTATTTCATTATCATTTTAATGCTTAGTTAGGAATTAATAGAGCACTTTGAATGACTTCGTGGTGGTGCGACATTTCGGCCAATATTGTTCCATTTGACCTTTCTTTCTTCGCCATTTTTTTTTTTTTTATTTTTTCAACCTATTAAACCGAAAATCCAACGATTCTCTTATATATTCCCTATCAGGGGCGCAGCCAGGAATGAAGGCTGGGGGGGAGGTTTAGGTGCAACTAATACCGGGGGGCTTGGAGGTATAGCCCACCAGGATAAGCGGTAGGTGCGAGATTAATAAATTGCGGAATTTTAATATAAACGGTTCAAAATGGTGAGTTTTACAGCTGTCTGAGGGATATTTTATTCATCCTTACACTATTCTATTAGTAATATCAATCCAATTAAGTAAAATGGGTAAAACTTAAATATTTCTCTGAGCTCTGGGGGGGTTTATCTCCCAAAATCCCCCCTCGCTGCGCAACTGTTGCCCATTATAAGTAAAAAAATTGATTCGTAAGAAATGACTGTAATTCGGTATTTGAAAAATCTATCCTTCTTCTTTTTATATTTGTTGTTGAATATAGAACATGATCGATGAGAGCCCACCCGAGTTTCACGTTTGCCCTGCTTTTTGATCCGAACCGGGCTCTCATCCACAGAATATCGGACTAAAAAAAGGAAATAATTAACGGCTCTTGCGATGGGGCCTCGCGCACACAGGTTTCCCACTGTAACGCAAATTCACCTGTCGCCTATATCTGCAGCCTTGCGGTAACCTTGGATAAAAGGACGAATAATGGAAGAAACACGATTCATGTCGGAAGTGACGAAAAGGAGTTTGAGTGAGCATTATAATGCGCAATCGTACCTTGGAAGAAAGATTTGATTCGGTCTAGTTTTTATTATGTTACGTTATATTGATCACATGAGACACTGTAACCTAGATTGGAATAGATGCTTGCGTGGCTAAAATTGTGTTTTTTTTTGTTATATTCATTTCGATATTTTCGATTTCATTGAATAAGCGTGTATTTGGAGCTTAAATTTTAAAGTGAGAATAATTACCCCTCAGCTTCTCGTGTTTACCCAATGGAATACCTTTACGGGGTCACCTGCATTTGCGCGTAAATTGCAATAATTCCGCGTAGGAATTCGATCACATCTTCGGTGTCAAGACAAATCCATATATACAGAATAACGTGCGAGCCACCTATGTGGTGTTTGGTAGGAGGTGACCAATCACAGCATGCAGCATGCAAGACAATCCCCGTATTCACACTGAATGAATTCTTTTATGACCAAAAACTACTTCGCCATGAAAGCGTTACGCATGATAAAAAAATACGTGCAGGTTCACGCAAAGGCAAAACTTTCCAACGGTTATTAATACCTATAAAATCGATGCACGGTTAAAAAAATGCAAAAATATAATCGTGCAATGAATCGTCCTAGCGAGTGACGCCTTTAAAATTATTTATTGAGACATCGCGATGACGATGCATCGTTACTATCCTTAGTAACACGAGGGAAGAATGAAAAATTATTTTTCTTAGCTGGGATTTTCGCATTTTATGTTCTTGGTGTGATTTTGTCTAGGCTGCTAGTTCCTCCAATATTACCCGGTAATATATATATCATTGTTAAGTTCTTTGTGGAAGCTTAGGCATCTCTTTTCTCCTCCGTATACTTCTCGCGTCAAGAATGTATGCTCTGTTTGGTCAGGATTAAGATCTTAGTCTCAGGGATTCCAGTGGGCCTCAGGCAAGGAAACACCTGAGAGCATCAAGTGCTTTTCCAGATATCCCACTCTCCGTCCTCCACATTAAAGGGAATATTAAATTTAAAAAAATGTCTGTAGAGCCTTCGTAATAGCTATTATAAACGAAGCGCTAAGACAATTTCAGTGTGATTTTCAAATAAAAGGACCAGATATTGATGCGTTTTCCGATTGCAGTATCTACCCAAAATAATTGCTGAAGTGATTTTAAAAATACATATTTGCCCTAGGAATTTTCTCAGCTTTTTCTAAGTAAAGTAATTGTTTTATGATTTTTTGAAAATTTCACGACTGATACCACCTTGCGCGTAACATCATCGCCAGACACCAAACTTTTTCTATATCTTCATATATCCAATGTCCTCACCAATTTATTAATAATTAAACACACTCTGACAATGCTTTTTATCACGTAGATAACACAGTTTCCATATCATACTACATCGAGACGATATTACATTGAAAATATTTTTTGAACAAAGTCTGTATGACATTAGGAATTTTGGATAGAAGTCATTTTACTAAGCAAAGGATAAATACATATATGGTATGGAAACTACTCCCAAAATATTTCTGTCCTGGTGGGACACCCGACAAAAATTTGTTGGTTGTAAATTATGCTTTAATTTCGTTTATATTCGAAGGAACCTTGAGATTTCCCTCATTATGATCCAAAAGTTTCAATACATTTATGTAGTGGCACCATAACTTAAACAATGACAATTCTAGCTTAAGCGGAAGAATCTTCAGTGTTGTGCTCTCAAGGGATGTGTCAGCCTGGCTTTCAGAGGACATGTGCAAATCCTATGAAGGTCTCACTCCTCGGAGCGATGGAAAGTCCTCGGACAGAAGCATTTTTATTTGATCTCTTCAGGAATATGTGACAGCATAGCGGAAACAAAACGTCGATCGAGACTTGAATATAGTGAGAATTTGGGAAGTGAAAGGTGATCCCCATGTGCTCGGGGTCCGTGATCCAACTGCAAATGATATTTGGAGGCATTCTAACTTCGTTCATGGCCATATACACATAGAGCTGTCGTCATATATCGCTCTTTAAAATATGGAAAATAACCGTTGTCTGCAAATACGAGAAAATAAACGTATGCAATATTTACATTTGCAAATCACAATTAAAATTTACAAATCATTATAATTTACACATCTGGAAAATATACGCATGCAATACGTGAAATCATTTAATGAGCGGAATTTAATTTCAACTCAACTGTCAACCTTTGGATGCTTTGTTCTACAAGTTTTTGCTTCTTTCAGGGTGCCTTCTTTGTACATAGCTGTATTTTTTCGTGGAATTAGTTTAGTCGCTATATGTACTATTATTTCTATTATTTATAAATTTGAAAAAATGCTATAATTAACCATTTTTCACATGTTTCACATTTCAAAAAGTAGGGAACATTGGCTCATAAATATGATGTAAATAATATTTACCCATCATTTTAATGAGGTAAGCATGATCAAGGATACTTTTACTATTTTGGTGAAACTGATATGGATAGTTATATTCGTTTGAAATCGGAAAATAATATAATTTCACACTTTTGAGTGTCGTAAACTCCGCCATTGATCTGCGTGTTGAGAATAAACATGTCTCCGCATATGATAAGCATCGCGGTTCGACTACTCCTGTAAATTCAATTCCCCAAAATCAGCCGTAATAATACAAATAAAACCAAACATGGCGAGTTGGACCAATGCAGCAATTCCCGTCGGTATGCAATAGGGAAGCTGATGTGTGAAACGATCGAAGGAAATGTGTGGGTAAACGCTGGGGAGTGGATGTTACAACCACCAAAGAGTGCCACTACTGCTTCCCACAGGCCTCATATGCCATCACCGGTTCCAGTCCATCGCATGACTTCTCGGAAATTGGTCACCACATCGAGCGTCACGTTATGAATTGTCGCCGCCCACGGCCGCTTTACAAACGTGTTCCTTTGACCGATTTCGGTTTCGAGTGTATTGAATGGCAACGCACGATGCATACAGAGGCGCAGATATGGCGCCTGCTGGTAAAGGATACCTCTAAAATCGTCATTTGTGGAGGTAATTACATCATAATTTTCCTGTATTTAATTCAAATGGTACCGTTGCCTTTTTAAGTCTTCAAAGTGTTAGATGTGCTCATTTGAAGAAAATTTTCAAAAAATATTTTCAATGTAATATCGTCTCGATGTAGTACGATATGGAAACTTTATTATCTACGTGATAAAAAGCATTGCCAGAGTGTGTTTACTAATTAATAAATTCGTGAGGACGTTGGATATGTGAAGATATAGAAATAATATGCAGGTAGTAATTTTTTCACATACTTTGAATGAATCAATCTTAATAAGTAGTCTTCACTACCTTTTAAAGCCCTTTACTCATCCCAAGGCCTCAATTTATTCCAATTAGAGCGATGCATTTTTGTTAGTATGAAAACTTGTCCGTTATGAGTTATTCCCCTCTCCTTCATCCATTCTCTGATTGCTTCTGTACGGCCAAGGAATCATCATTATCGCTTAGATCATTTGGCCGTTAAAGAAACAGCCAATCTGAGAGGACTTAAGATGCCGGTTGAATAAAGCGGGGTGAGGCACAGCACCCCTTATGAAACAAAAATGGCGGATTTTGTTTTCACCCAGTGGCGCCGACTCCATGGGGCCTGAGGGGGCCCGAGCCCCCTCAAAGATTCGTTTGGGGGGGCGGAGCCCCCTCAATAATTCAAGAAAATAATTAAGTTATATAATGCTTTGTGAAATCACAAAAAATATTGGTAATTTTTATTTCCCATGTTTGACGATAGTTACCTTTTAAAATAAATTCAACGATGTGTTTAAACAAATAATTATAAGGTTAAGCAGGTTAACTGAATCAAGAGGTGTGAATCATGATAGTGTTTCGGTGCTGCGACACACTTTGAATTTAACCTCTTCCCGGGGCAAAACCTCCGATATGGGCCCCCCCAATATTTTTTATAAGTCGGCGCCCCTGTTTTCACCTGGCAATCGAGTCAATATTGATAAGTGTTCATTGATTTATAAGAATGCCTGAAGACTTCGTCAATATCTTGTAGATACATGCATCAAGTTGCAGAGGATTTTGCATACTCGTACTACCTTTTTCATAATTCTGCATTGTAATATGGTTTCCCCTCAACCAGTCATTTTGATGAATAAAATCTCGAAATGTGTGCATAATGACCATTCGTAAAGCATGAAGATGATATAGCACTTCAACCACTGAGCGCATTAAACATTATTGAGTTAATCACTTATTTAATGAATTGGTAATGCTCCTAGTTTCTTGTTTTAATAGTCATTTTTATGCCACCTGTGCATCTTTATCAGGTACGTTCATTTATTTTAGCCGATAGTACTACTGGCTTTAATACAAAGAAAGAGAAAAATTACTGGTACCTTTGACCTCTCTGGGAAAGGCATAGTAATAAGTCGTAGTCTGGGACCTAGTACTTGGAGTAAGAAATGGTATACACAGTGCAGTGAAACACTATTATTCACGTCACAAGAAAACCTTGTCAGAGTGTAGGCTGTGTGTTTACTAAGTAATTAATTCGTGAGTATCTTGGATGAATGAAGACGTAGAAATAATATGTAGGGAAAGCAGGTCTAGTTGATGCAGGGGCAAGTTGAAACATTGTTGTTTTTTATATTTCCGTCGGTCGCAGCACCTCAGAATGTGTTCAGCTGTGGAGCACACGCGTGAAGTTCGATACCGGTTGGAGGAACGACGCTGTATTCACTTCAGTGTTTTTCGCCGTATCTATCACCTTTAAGTAAGCAGATGATAGCCGTATGATTTTTTCCTGTGACAGCTGTTTTAAGATTCAAGGTAAGTCGAATTATTTTATTGAGTCGCAACGCGTTTCTCTTTAAATTAAGTATTTTAATGCTATAGAACCGTCTTAAACATCAATTCATGCGCAACTCGAAGAGTTCGAAAATGCTGCCAACTTCCTAAAGGTGTGTCTCTCAGAAATGCCGCTGAGATGTATTAAATATATTTCAATGCATTGAGAAGTTTCATGATGAAGCCCGCTGGTTCCAGCACGGCAGGATATGCCTAGCTAAGACTCGCATTCACAAGAGAACAAGAAGATAATTTAACTTCCTACATTTTCAATCGTTCCGATATTTACTGTGGCTTGTGACCTTAAAATATTCGCATTTTAGCATACGAATATATTACGGTTAATAGTATCAATTTCCCTGACAACTTGAGTATCAGTGAAATGGCGTCTCAAGATTGGTGCACCGGGTATTATCATCGTCATCCCAATTTGTCTTTCAGAGAAGCAGAACCAACTAGTTTTGCACGAACATCTAATTTCAGAATATAATGTTGGAATGAATAAGATTTTATCGAGTTTCCAGCCGGGTGAGAGTGTATATTTTTTCCAACGTTTCGAAGTCCGACACGTTCCTCATCAAGGAATGATGATCATGAGTGCTGAAGTACAGAAATCCTTGTCACACATTTTTAATTTGTGCTCTTGTAATTTTTAATTTAATTTTTGTACTTGTGGATGTTTCAGGTCTAGTATGTGTGATTGCTAGGGTGGTAATTTTTTTAGCTCTCGTCGCTGGATTAGAAAGCCAGTGGAAGGGTTATCTATCTAGCGCAGGAGTCGGTAACCTTTGCATTGCTGCGGGTTGCATTTTGTAAGTGGCGTGACTTCAAGGGGCTACTATCTTTTTTTTTTTACTTTTTGAGGAAAAAATTGATAAGTGTAATGAAAAGCAATTATTTCTCTCAGCATTGTCTTTATATATGTATAATTAAAATTCTTAACTATTATTTGCTACACGGATGGTATGATGTTCTTCGTGTCGCATACGGGCTGCGGGTTGTCAGCCACTGATATATCAGGTTTCTCGCTGAGATATCCTCTGCTTAAGAGTATCGCAGTTTTATATTCCTATTGGTAACCGAAATACTAATGAGCCTTTAACATTTAAGTTAATTTGACTTTTGATAAATCCGTTAGCTACGACATATGGGTAGGAAATTCAGATTTCTCAATCCGTTCTGTTACTACAAACTCCTCAATGCGTTAAAATTTAGTTTCGAAGCGCAATGTGTAATTGTTATATACATTTAATGTTTTTCTTGTCATCAGAAAACGAAGAAATTGCCGAGTTTTAATTTTATGCACCTCATTTTAAAATAGAATTATCGGTCTCTGAGATGTTAATCTTCAAACTCTGGGGACAATTTTTCAACGTACTATAAACCACGCACTTGATGGCGAGGAATAAATGACAACATACTTCATAGAAAAAGTTCTTAAAGGGGAAATGATGGCCACTAGTTTTTTGTGTACACCTCCAGTGTTCTGTGGCTAGACTTGAAAATGGGTCATGGGTAAAGCCTTGAAACGGAGCATGATTGCCACCTAGTTTTACGGCATAAGACTGTCACGAGGAACTGGGAACAGCGAATTTTGCATATTTCAGTCTCCTGTCCGCACCCGAACAGAACAACTCGTTCCTTCGAGAAAACTTTAGGAAACAATGTCAAGAGCGGAACAGAATCGCCTGCGCTCATTACATCGAGCTCGTCGGCATAAACCGTGACGGGGGGGGGGGGGGCAGTGTCCTGTTTCGGGAAGTTGAAGAGGGATGGATTATATCACGTGCAACTCCGCTCTCCAAGTCCGCGACAAGTATTTTTAATTCCGCGTCATGGTAGGATGGTAGCGTTGGAGGATTGGACCCTCAACATTCAAATTCCTAATGGCTTGTCGCTCGGATCGAGCACTTATCCGACTAGCCATCGTGTGCGACCACTTCCTCTCGACTGCCCTCTTGTCGACGTAATCGTCGAGTTCGCATTCACCTAAAAATTATGTACTTTAAAAACGAAATTACGCGTGAGGTTCGTCGCGCTTCGACAATTCAATCAAAAGAGCTCACTATTGAGAAGGGAAATGAGTTTTTTTAGCTAGGATGGCCCGACTTTTTGGGGAGCGTGGTAGACTAGTGGGTAGGGCGTATAGCCACTGATCGAAGGGCCTTATCCCGGGTGAATTCTTCAAAATGTCCGATAGTTCGAGGCTGAACAGAGAGATGTGGTTGAGTAGAGTTAGCCAGAGAATTATAGCGCCGCCACTATTTGAATGAAGTTTTTCAATTCATATTTCTGAATTTTATGCTCTTTCTTAGAGGCGATATAAGTTATTTCATTGATAACTGTACCCTTGAAAAGCGCTTCAAAAATTTATTCAAGAGCATATTGAGGAGGAAAATGATTTTTTAAATTCCGCATGGCCCATTTTTTGGAGGAACGTGGTAGTCTAGTGGGTAGAAAGTTAAGCTACTGATCGGAAGGCCTTATTCCGGGTGAATGCTTCACCCGAACTCATTAGGATAATGTCCAATAGTTCGAGGCTGAACAGGGAAAGGATGTAGTTGAGTAGAGCTAGCCAGAGAAGTATAGCGCTTATTTGAATGAAGTGAGAGTTTTCAAATGATATTTCTGAATGTTATGCTCTTTCTAAGAGGCGATAAAAGTTATTTCATTGATAACTGTATCCTTGAAAAGCGCTTCAAAAATTTATTCAAGAGCATATTGAGGAGGAAAATGGTTTTTTAATTTCCGCATGGCCCATTTTTTTGGAGGAACGTGGTAGTCTAGTGGGTAGAACGTTTAGCTACTGATCGAAGGGCTTAAATATCCGGTGAATACTTTAAACGCACAAACGCCCAGACAAAACCCCCATAAGTACGAGGCTGAACAGGTAAAGAATGTGGCCCTACTACCCAGAATGAAGTTTTCATGCCTGTGACTTATTGTTAGCCTGGGGTGAGCTCTATTCTCACAAATCCAAATGCATGTATTCTTCATAACTTACTATAATTGCCAACACAGTTGAGGACCTCAAATCCGGAAAGCTTGGGACCAAAGGGTTTCTGGATTTCTGGTTTTTCTGGATTTCTGGTCTTCATTGTATAGTTTGTTAATTAATTAATTTATAAATGCTTTCAGGCTTTTGTGCTTGATATTTGAGATCCATGCGTGTCCTTGCCGAGGTTGTTACCGCATGTTCATAGCGTGTACTAACTTCTTATTCATCCCAGAACAAGGCTTGGAGAATTGTGCTACGAGGTGGAAAGTCGAAACACTATGCAGAGGAATTTTCAAACGTTCTGGATTTCTGGTTTTCCGGGTTTCTGGATTCCGGATTTGAGGTCCTCAACTGTATTAGCTATCTTCGTGAATTTCTAGGCATGTTATAACTCGTGCATGAATCACTTATTACGCTAACCTTTCGTTTTCTCTTACTAACCTATAGTTTCACTTGCATGGTAGCATGTTCGTGTCCTTAGCACTCTCCCAGTTTCTGGTCAGACCGCATCTCGCTATCCTGCGTGTTCGGCCTGTGTCCGGCGAGCGAGCGCGTTTCTGATTATGGCCGTTTTCCAATTCGCAATCATTCGCACTTCGTGCACTTCGTGCTACCTGCTAGCAGGGTACTCTACGCTACCGCCATGCTCGGCTGTGAGCAGCCTGCATCGTAGCGGCGTTTACAGCCTCGCACCCAGGTGGGCTCACACAGCAGCAGCCAGACGTCACACGGGCTTTTCCCATCATTCATACTTAGCCGTCGCGTTTTCGCGCGCTTGAAAATTTTCACTTTTCATTTAATCGCAAAAAATAGATATTGCCATTTAAAAATCAAAAAGCGTGAAATACGTACTCCAAGAGTAATAATCTTTAGGCAATAGAAAAATAGGATTTAGGCAATAAAAAAATAGGAAACCACCCTATTCTGCAATTTATTAATGGCCGTTTTCCAATTCGCAATTATTCGCCCTTCGTGCACTTTTCGATCGTCAACTTACGGATGTGACGACAGCAAAGGTGGATCCAATTGGCGAGGGCGCAAGGGAACGAAGGGTAAGTGAACAAGGGAACGCGGATGCTCCCTCGTTAACGTGCCCTCGTGGGAAGTGGACGTGAAAATGGCGGCAATGGAAAACTCAGAAATCTTGAACTGGAGTTTTAAGTAATTTTGTGCATATTATGTGAGCTCTTTTACGTAATATTATATCGGCATTGTGAATTCTTGCTCTTCACATGCAAAAATATAAGTATAATAAAGGTGAAATTGATTCATAAAGCAACCACCAGATGTCCTAACACTACCCCGCGCGTCACATTTCGTTACTGTCAATAGTTCGCATTATTTCCGTTCACACTTTATGGAGCCAGTAGAGCATTAGTAAGGGCAAGGTCAGTGAAAGACCTTTTACTGAACTTGAGTAAGGGAGCAGGGTGCAAGGGAGAAAGGGAACAAGGGAATGAGTGCATACTACGTGGATTGGAAAACGGCCTAAGGCCAGGATGAGTGTCGCCTTCCTGGTATGGAATCACCCCGTGCCACACACCCTGATGGTGGCTTGCTCGATAACTCGGGGATGTAGGAATCATCCTTCGGATCGAATCAGGCGTAACTATGGGTGGGATGAGGAGGATAGATCCCCCCCAAAGCCTCAGATAAACAAAAAAATATTTAAAGATAGCCTAGTTTAGACTTATAATAGCTGCATCTGCTTTAAGTTAAATTTTAAGTGACAAAATGATGTAAAATGTATTTTGAGCATGTAATTTTTCAAATATTTTCCCGGTCCCCCCGTACCCTGCGCTACCCTGTCCCCCCGTAGCCGTGGGAGAGGGGGATCGCTACCTAAGGCCATCCTATCCCCCACCCCCCAAAGCATATTCCAAGTTACGCCACTGGGTCGAATAGAGTTAGCCCATTTTTTCTCCAGAGCATCCGTATTACCGCCTCTATTTGACTGATGTTGAGATAGTGTTATTGGTATTTTTGGATGTTATGCTTTCTCTACGAGGTGATGAAAATAATTGGTATGGTATTTGAAGGAGGCGACCGACAGCTAGGCCATTTGCGCCATGAGTGAAGGGTACGGAAGGATGGGTGGAGAGAAACCCGGCGTCGGCATTAGCCTGCTCTTAACGAAAGGCGCCAAGGGGACCACCGCTTAACATCCCATCCGACGGACGGAGTGTGGCGCTTGAAATGTCCTCCACACAACATTCAAGCAGGGATCGGGCAGTCTCTGAAAATTCTCTGCCACTGCCAGGATTTGAACCCGAGCCCACCGGGTGGGAAGCTAACACTCTAGCCACCACATCAATCCGTTCCCCCGTAAAGTAATTTCATCGATAACTATTCAGTAATAATATAATATTTTGATTATCTCTCAGAAGAAAATTTTTGAGGCATTTGAGGGACGTTTTTAAGTTATTTGCATATTTAATTAGTTTTTATTCAATCGCGTTTGCACATCACTCTTAGCAATAAGATCGCCATTATAAAATAACTCATCGTAACTCTTTCAAAAGCTCATATTAACTCATCATGTAATTATTAGTTGGTCAGTAGAGATATTTTCAAATAAAACTTAAAATCCAAGACGGCTTTTAATGAGTATTCCCTGTTCACGTAATTCCTACGGTCCAATTCCTCCCGAGCAAATATTTAAAAATAACCGGAAAATATATTCTGAGGTAATTATTATCGCGATTTCAAAAGAAATATAGCGTAGAAAAAAAATGCTCAGACATTTTAATTTTTCAAATGTTTTTATGCTTTCCATTATAGTAGCCGGCAGTATCCTCGCCGTCCTTAATTTGATCAATTATTTTCGTCAAAATTATATTATATCGTGATAAAATTGTTATTTTTATCTGAAGTACAATAAATGCGTATTTTTTCACTCAAAGATAACCTAGCCATTCCTTGAAAACACCGCATTTTTATGATTGATTTTACCGTGCCACCGATTAAGAGAAATTTTGAATCCTGTAATGTTCCCGTTTATATTGCTGATATGAGGTCTGAGCTGATCCCGCTCAATATTTTTGTTCCTTGAAAACTTTTTTGTCAATGGTACAACTTGTGCCATGCATTCCCCCAGGAAGGACTCTTTTCGTTGCAAAATCATATGACTCTTTCTCACTAAGGATGAAATTCGCCATGAAATTATCGTTTGGCGTAGCCGGGATTCGAACCCAGATCTCCCGATTGCCGGTCGGGTATGTTATCAGTTCATAGTGCGTAGCCATTTCCTTGCGAGGCCACTCTCAGACTGGGTTTACTGAACGAAGCGTTGGCGTCTCAAGTGCCGCTTGTGGCACGGGAGACGAAGTTCGTGCTTACGCAGAGAAAACCCCAAATAGTCGCTATTCTACGAGGAAAATTTTATTATATTTTAAATTTTACATTTTTTCTTTAAAATTCCCGAACAATATTTTTATTTCCCAAAACTTCTTTATCAATGACACAACTTGTGTCATGCAGTGGCGCAGCGAGGGGGGGTTTGTGGGGATAAACCCCCCCCCCCAGAGCTCAGAGAATTTTTTTAGTTTAATCCATTTTACTTATTTGGATCAGTATTACTTATAGAAAAGTTAGGATTAATCAAATATCCCTCAGAAAGCCGTAAAAATCGACATTTTGAACCATTATTATTAAAACTTTTCTGGAGGAGGGCCCCCGCAACTCCTGCTGTCCTGGTGGTTATGCAATACCCCTACACCCGTAAGTATTAGTTGCGCCTAAAACCCCCACAAGCCTTAATTCTTAGCTGCTCCCCTGGTGTCATGCACTCCCCCAATACGCGACCCTGCGCACATCGCGATACGATGCATCGTAGCCCTAGAGTTATCGTGTGCGGGCATACCAATGTGCAATGACATTGCACTTGAAAAATTTGATGAAATTTTCGCGTAAATGTGTGCACTCTGAAGCCTTGGTAATGGTATTATGTTTCGTTTGAACGTCCATTTGGTCGTATAGGATTGACCGAATTCGTGGAATAGAACTAATAACGAGCGTGACCGAGTAACTCTATAACGTCAGCCGTTACCAAACTCCATCCCGATGCATATTGCATTTCGATTCCGCCTACGCGCATCATATTCCCAAATTATTTCGATAGCTAAATGCTGCGAGTTGATATGATTTGCCCCCCTAAAGGATAATACTATTGGTTCATTCGGGGCGAGAAGTGGGCTGAGAATGGTTTGACCGCTTGAAATTTTGACCAGTGCATTTTATTTATGAAAAAGGAAAAAATAGTACACCTATTTTTATCTCCTCACTTACGTGATTAAGCCATCGATCACCTTGCATCGTTGCAAAGGTGGTCGTGATAATTAGCGCGCAGCAGGATCGCTAAGGGTGGCTCCAAAGCTCGGAGTTGTGTCGACCTCCCGCTAATCGGCAAAGTTTGCCCTTCACACATTTATTTTACGCGGGAGACACATTCATAGTTTATTATTTCGAGAACTACATAGAATTACGGATAAGCCGAATGTTTTTTTCTTCGCAAAGTTTATCCTTCATGTATATATAATTATTTATAGCTTAGCTATAACTATCTAGAACTACCTCGGTATTCGTTGAGAAATACAAAATGTAATAGATAAGGGTTATAACAATACTGTCGTAAAATTTAATTTATAAGTTGGCAATTACCTGGCAGTCATTCATTTTCAAGCATTATTGTAATTATTATCATCAAGATTTTGGAAAAATATATTCAATAAACACAATATATTCTTAATCATTCATATGATTTCTCAAAAATATTGCTTGCTTCAAATCGTGCTTTTTGAAGCTTATTCCTTGAATCCTAGATTTAATTTTTAGCTTCATATACATACAAGTTTTCAAATCTTCGTTTAGATGAATTATGCTTGCTAAGAATTTCAATTAATTGAGGTTAAATTTTCTGTGCATAAATTATTCGTGGTTGTCAGCTTTTGAAATTACTGCGCGACTAGATCTGAGGGTCTTCTGATTTTATTTATGCCGTATTTATGTCTCTTATCCTATCAATAAAATACATTTACGTTGCTTTATTACTAAGATGCTTATCATGAAAGGAATCCAATCGTGTCACGTTAATATGGCTCTTAGCGTCTGTTTAAGGATCATAGAAAAGTTTTAATAGACCCCAATTCAGGCGAATCCTCGTGTCCTTATTTTTCACGCTGTTCACACCTTTCACTCTACGTTTCCCCAGCTTGACTGAGTGCTAATTAGTGTTTTAGTCCGTATTTCAACCCCTCTCTTTCTGGGCTTAACTATCTAAATGAGTTTTTCTGTCTTTCTTTCGCAAAAAAAACCGCGTAACCAACGACGATTGTATTCTATATACCCTCTCTCGCAAAAAATTTAATCTGTTTCATTTCACGTACCGCTGTGTAATTTTCCGCTGTTTCATTTGAATAATTTTACTTTAAGGCTTTAAACCAGGTTGTAGGCGCATGAAAATTGAAGACATCCTCGTTTTCATAGAGAATTTGGCCACAGTGTCGGTCCAGTGAGCTTCCTTTGTGAATCGAGAGTTTTTCCTAACGGAAAGGAGTGTTTTAGTGGGGCTTGACAGCTGAGGTAATTTGCGCCGTCATTAAGGGGCTTTAGGGTGGATTTGGAGTGGAAGGTTGAAAAGGAAAGTGTTGAAAGAAACTCTCCGCAGTCAACAATAGCTTAGATTTTGACGAAAAGTTGCCAGGAGGGGACCACCCTCATGCTTGATCCTATATCTTCAAGACTCATGCATAACACTCTCTCTTGTATCTTATAAATTATTTATTTGGCTATGTTGAGAAAGGTATGGTTTGCAATAAATAACGTAAGCCGTTAAGATAAAGATGCGCTTTAATATTGTAACGAACTAATGAGCTGTACAGGAGATCGCTCTGTTCTTCTACCAACATAACTGCTTGCTGGCTAGTGAGTGACTGACTGCCTGCTCACGTACAGTCGGATTCGAAAGTATTGCAACAAATGGAGCGGCGCCACTTTCGCCGCAGTTTTGAAATCGAGTTTCGGTATTTTCTATTGCACCAGTGGGAGGGAAATTTGAACAACATTCCCACTTCCCGCAATATTTTTATAGCAACATCATTAAAGGAAAATGTATGCGGGACATGTACAATGTTTAATACCACATAAATTGCGCAGCTTATGCTAGATAATAAATCTACGTCCAGAACGTCACTTTACTTCTTCCCGTAAGTTAGCCGATGCGTCGAATTATATTGTCTTACAATTAACACTGAAGCTTTTCCATCAGTGATAGTGAACACAACATACACATTAAATATCCGCCGCAATATCACAGCAAATAATGCCACTGAGTGTTAAAATTCAGTTTGATTTAGTGACACCAGAAGACTGGTTCATTCCCTTTCCTGACAAAGCTCGTAATGATTCCCCGCCGGAATCAACGAGTGAGATAGACTAGTGGTTAAGGAGAAGGCTTATTACGGTAGTAATCCTAAGTAAGTGTTTCGAACCTTTCTGTAATAATTTTTTTGTTACATGGTATGACAGTAACAATTTTTTAAATCCACTTTAACGCTTATTAACTTAATTAAATACTATTGTCATTATAAAATTTTTAATGAAGAAAATTCTCTTTTTGCTTTCCGCAGATATTATTTCCTATCTTTGGATTCATATTTGCACTCACTTTTTACCTCTTACCAATACGTGGCTCCTTAGACATTTAATCGTAGCCGAGTGGGTCCATACGGTGCTCTGTAACCCTGCGAGGGATCAAGTCCGAAGTAATTAATATTTTTTTCTTCATTTTTTAAACATTATATATATGAAGAGAATGCAATTTATTTTATCAACATAATAATAGTGGCGACTAAGAAAAATTCAATACTGAATTTATTTAAGGAGTAAAGTTTTCTAAATGTAGACTCCGAGGTGATCCACACATGCGTAAATCCTTACATCACATGAAGTAAATTTAGGAGCAGTAATGCAGGGAAAGCTATTATATTTAAATTGATTAGCACTTTCATAGCACTTAATGTCATATAAAATATGACATTAACTATGTCGCAATTAATTTTCATAGCGTTCCATGGAGAAAAAATTAGCATGCTAAGATTTGCCGATGACATAGCCGTTATAGCAGAAACAGACGGATTTGAAAAATATTCTGGTTAATATGGGTAGAGTAATGGGTAGATATCAACTGAAAATAAGCACGAAGAAAACCAAGATCTTAGTATGCAGCAGAAGAGAAGAAGTCAAGACCAACATTAAAATAGGGAAGCAAAAACTGATAGAGGTGGATGAATTCTGTTATTTGGGAAGCAAGATAACTAGTGACGGGAGAAGCAAGAAATAAATTATCAGCAGAATAGCCCAGGCGAAGAGAGCATTCCACCAAAAGAGAGACCTGCTTACAGCGGGAAACCTAAATATGGAAGTAAAGAAATAATTTATAAGAACCTACATCTGGAGTATGCTCCTATACGGAAGTGAGGCATGGACAATGACCGCAGTGGAGAAAGCAAGGATAGAGGCCTTCGAAATGTGGTGCTACAGAAGAACGATGAAAATCAAATGGATCGACCGAGTTATTAACGAGGAAGTCCTAAGAAGAGTAGGAGAGAAGAGAAGCCTCATGAAAACCTTAATAAGAAGACGGAACAACCTTATAGGCCACATCTTGAGACATGATGGCCTGATGAAGACAATTGTTGAAGGACAAGTGGAAGGCAAGAACGGAAAAGGAAGACCTCGAACAAAATATATGGAACAAGTAAAGAGAGATGTGAAAGAGAAGAAATGCGTAGGTGTGAAAATATTAGCTGATAGGAGAATAGAGTGGAGAGCTGCGTCAAACCAATCCTAGGATTGTTGACCAATGATGATGATGAGCGTTATAAACAAGAGTGCTAAAATCGGGTGTAAATTTCAGGACGCAGACATGGTCATAGGAACAGAGAGTTGACTTATGAAGGATATAAGCGACAGCGAAGTTTTCCCTCCAGGATTCTACAAGTCCGATCCAGTGTCGATGAGATGCTGCAGTTCAGAGGTGGCGTCAGTGATGAAAAGGCGGCTGACTGCAGGGCGCTTGCCGCGCTTACCAACTACCCTACATGTTTTCCGCGAAGTTACATGGGGACTCACAGCGATGCGCCTTCTCCGCATACCTCGCGTGATACAAGCTTAGCCCGTCGCTGTATGAGGGACGGGAGTTCGCACGGGAGCGGCTGCGGGAATTGCCTCGCCGCTCTCGCTGGCGATGTATTACACTTAGTGACCATGTGAGATTGCTCTTGCTGCACTCAAATATATACATATAATACTGGATCTTACCGCATCTGGTTTTTTGGGGTAGCTACCTTACCCTCATAAGAAGTGACAATATATAAATATAACTAATAACTTACCGTCATAGGTGGATCTAGAGAGGGGGGCACGGGGGCTCGTGCCCCCCCCCCCCCCCCCCAGGCCCTTAAAAAAATGCAATATTTTTAATACGGTCCCATTATCATTGCGTTCCCTTTGTATTACCAAGTATCCTTTTGCCCCCTAGGACAAAATCCAGGAACGGTCGCGCTTATGCTCCCCCCCCCCAAGAAAGAAATCCTGGATCCGCCCCTGGTTACCATTATATGTAAAAATACTTCAGGAAATAATTCTATGAGGTGTATAAAACAAAAATGTCCCAGGTTGGGCGCACACAGTAAAATACACACTTAAAGATGAAAATAAATAAATTTTCAGGGGCACCTACCACCTTCCTCAGAGTTAGGAAAGATTTTTATTAAATTGTGTTGTACTGTGTGGGCCCAACCTGGAATATTTTCATCTTATATGCATAAATATTCGAGGCCGATATCCCAAAGCCCCTTCCCCTCCATCTTACTGTCTAAAAGTGTTATATATTAAAAAAAAACAATGCAAATTAGCTATGCAAATTAGGCTAAATGCTCATGGTTCAACTGACCTGGCAGATCGCTGCTGAGTTCTCAGTCAGCCACATAGCCAGAAAGGTTGGGTGTTATGTAGTTTGCCTGCACTGATACTCTTTTGTCGTCGCTTTGGAGGTATCAGAGAGCGATACACTCGTTACAAACTTTTCAGCTACTTAGCGATGAAATAATCTTTCAGCATTATAACAATTAATTGATTACTGGAATACATAATGAAATGTAACAACATAATTTGAAAATTGGAGTGCTGGAGGGCTTGTGGTCTTCTCAGCAGATGCGTTGCAGGTAGTCACCTCCAGGGGAGAAATATTGGGGATTTTTATGCCCCCAAAACACCCCTATGGTTATAAAAAAATTAAAACATATATTATTAAAAACAATTCATACTGATCAAGATCATAAGAATTAAAATATAGTTATGCACACAATATATGCCCAATGTAATTGCACCTTGATGGATGCTTTCTGAAAATGTTCACATTATTTAGGTTAATTGACAACTGACGAATGTAAAATTTTGTCAATACCTTAACGACATTCCATTTTACTGGATTGGTACCAGCACTTCAATTTTCACAAAAATTACATGTAAAATGTTTTATTTAATGTCATCAATCGAAAAGATATTAAAATATTTTATTTTTACAACATCTATTTTGTAACATAGTCAAAGGTATATAGAAGATAGTTTTATTGCCTTGTACAAAGTGGTAAGGAGAAATTACATGCACACCATTTCATGGCATTTAAAATTATGAAATTAATAATTTCAAATGCTATTAAAATAATATCGTAAAAAAATCGAGAAAAAATATCAACAACAATAATTCAAATCGACCTTATCAATGGGTACAATTTATTCTGGTCAGGGTGTTACTTAATTATATTTTCATGGCCGCAAATACGAAGACCTGCCTATTCTGAGTCACTTCTTAACTTTCAGATGCAATATTAAATCCCTACTTTCCTGCCCCAAGTCTAAACTATAGCTGGCAAAAATACAAGCAATAGTTACAAAAATAAAAGAAGGCTCTGTACAATATTATCGAAAAACATCACAAAAACAGTAATGTAAATAGTACTTAGCACTGGAATAAAGAACACAGCAACATAGAATATATTATACTCAACGATTTCACATATTTAAATACAAATCACAAATGCACCAACTGTTTTAGCCAGGGATAAGTCATATTTGCATGTTATCAAATAACCTTTACAGTATGCAACTCATGCGGAAAAACCATAAACTTAGAAAGAAAAAATATTCCATCACATTCCCAATAAGGGTGCAATTTTGTAAGCATTTGGCGTAAATTAATGACTTATCCCTGTTACACCCCCTCCCCACGATGAGGGAACAGTTTGGATTTGAGGGGGGCATGCACTACACTACGACCAAAATTAATAAGAATAAAAAAACTACACAAAAAAGAATTAGCAATTCATAACAATCAAGCACTACTACTACTAATATCATTCATTCATTCATAAACCACATTCCATTCACTCATTCATCATATCACATTCCACTCTCTCATTCATAAAATCACATTCCATTCACTCATTCATAAAATCACATTCATCCATTCATACAGCCCTGCCTACCTAAATACTTCTTTATACGCCTGAATTAATTAAACGCCTAAATACGGAATCGTGGCCACGATATACGAAGACCTGCCTAATCTGAGTAATTTCTACTCGACGGTAGGACGCAATATAAAATCCCTACTCTCCTGCCGCAAATACTAACTATAGCTGGAAAAAAACACATGCATAAATAAAAATATACAAACACCCTGTACAATAATTACAACAAAAAATGCAAAAAAAAACAACTATCTTCAGGCTTGGTGTCTTCTCTCTTCCTATCTTCATTCTTCCTTTCTTCACGATAAATCCTCTAGTCAAGATAGTTGTCGGCGCAGTAACCTTCAGGTGTCCATTTCATGGACCTCCACAGTTTTCTCCAAAAGCAATCGCTGCCGTTGTCCACAGGTATGACCTGTGGTAACAAAAAAAATTCTCAAAATCCAACGAAGGGGAGACCTAAAAAGTTAACTCTAAGCTAAGAAATATCATTTCGAGGAAGACGTTCAGAAAATATTAACTTTTTAAGAGTCAAGATATTTTTAAAATTGAAAAAATTCAAGAGCGGGTAGTTCCAAATTATTGGACGCTTATCTCATCGGCGATATTTCAATGTATTTTTATTATTCTTCAAACATTTTAAAGATATGATGGGGCAATATTAAACGTTTTCCCGGAAATCATTATAGTGAGCTGAGTCTGTTATATATACAACTTTTTTACGACTTACTTGGACTTCATGGGTATTGCTAAAAATTGATAGCAAATATATACCATTCTGCATTTAATATATGTACTATTATATGAGTTGGAAAACAATAATGAAACTATATAAATCTCAATACGATGAAATTATTTAAAAAGACGAAACCAGAAGTTACAAATATTGCCTCCATATTAAGGACGCCAAACCTATCCAGGAGGATGTATTTTAATAATTTCTTGTAGGATGTAATTTTACATTTAAGTCTTCTGATACGAAATAAATAATATAAGTTAATTCTCAAGATCATGCAAAGAGCCAGAGGTCAAAGTATCACTTCAGAAACAAAACAGCCGAAAAATTAAAAATATTATGATTTTTCCGACACCATTGGCTTAATAAATATTTAATAGCAAGGAAAAACGCGTCACCAGAAATTAAGTGCCCAAAATTAAACACAAAAGAGTATCAATCATTGTAACATTATTGTTGCGACTTTTTTTTAAATATGTCACTTATACTCATTAAATTCACGGAAAAATTCAGAAAGGTAGAAAATATTACCGGAATCTTATGTTTCCCTCAGGTAGGGTCTCCGAGGAAGTAAGTGCTTGAGCGCGCATGACGGTTGCTGGGTTATCAAAAGCAAGGCCAATATGGAAATCTCGACCTCCACATTACAATGAGAAAATTAAAGAGAAAAGTAAATACTTATGATAGATTCACAAAAATCCCCATAACCTTCCTTCGTTCGAATTATTAAATTTAATGGATATTAAGTATCAAACCGAAATATATTAAAGCTAACGCTATCGTCGTCGTCAACCAATCTATGCCTTGAGATTCAGCGCGGGATTTAAGTATTGTGAGTGTTGCAAAAAAAGCGCGATATCTTAATTTTTGGTGCGGTTTAATTAAATATTTTCGCGTTGGAAAAGTGAAAATATTTATTTATTTTATCGCACATTCATTAATTTTATCATCGAGGTTCCTGAATATAAAAATTATAGTGTACCCATGTGATCACTAAATAATGGTTCTGAACTGAACTCAAAACTTGGAAGAGGAATGAATGAAATCTTACCGTCTGCCTGCAGCAACGAGCTGCATTCTTTCTATCTTTTTGCACGTGCTTTCATCGAGGCCTCGAGTAGTCAACTCACACAAGACGATCCAACGAACTCTGCAATGGAAAAAAACGAACACTCAAAAAGAGACAAATGAATGTCCTAGAAAATCGGCTTCATGGCCGAATCAATCAATAAATTTTCTTATGGCGCATAGACATTAGAGAGTGAATAGGCTCACCTTTTAATTAGATTAAAAAAACTTCGAGTGAAAAATAACATTTCCCGTATTGCAGGGGAAATTAAAATAATATTCAATTAATTACTAATACTTATTAAAATAAAAAATTAATTCCAATTAAATGGAACTATATATTTGTTTAAATAGGAAAAATTAAGGATTTATTTTGAAGTGGGTAACCTTTCACAGGGTAAAAATAGTTAAATATTTCTGATTCAGAATGAAAAATCAAAATAATATTTGTAATGAATAAACAGATAATTAGAAACTAATTACAAATAAAAGTTATTCGCACTGCTTTATAATGTGAAAATATTTTGCGGAAACTGTTAAGGGAGGTGATATTTTGACTTGAAAACACTTGTAAAGAAAATACGTTAATAGGTGATTATGAGTCATCCAGAAAAATGTTGGCACAAAAAAATATTTTGCCCATTGCAATATATTTCATAAGTTTTCAATTCAATTCGAAGTTAATAGGTCAATGAAATATCACTTCCAGTTACTAAATATCAAGTACAATTTTCAAACTAAATAGTCAATGACTAAATTGAGGAGATATTAAGTTTATTTGTTAATTTTGATGGCATTATGGGCAAATTAGAAGTTAAGTATTAGCATGAGCACAATTGAGTTCCGTTAATGAATGCAAAATTGAACATTCTCAAGCAACTCGTTAAGTTAAAAATTTGCATGGGAAAAATGAACCAAATTTGAATGAATATTATGAGATCATACCGCTCCTTATCTGCTGCAACTCATGTAGAGCCGCAAGAAGCAGGCTCGGTAATGTGCACCATCCAATCTTCTTCCAAGTGTCTTCTTTCTCCTTATCATCATATCCAGCGATGAATCGCGCCTAAGGAGAGAGCGGGTTAGTGCATACACAAATAAATAACCCTTCCGAGGATTTGCACCAATCCAAAGCAGCACACAAGAACGTGACAATGGCATCGATAAGAAATCATAAATTTCCTACCTAGCCACAGCCACATTCCTGCATGACGCGATGGAATCCGTAATGCAAAACCACGGCACAAAAAAACTACAACTAACGCGCGAAAAAAAACGCCTAGCCTTACGCAAATTTATGTTCACTGGCCAGAAGGGCCCAAAGCTAAGATGTCGTCTTCTTCTGGTCCCGTGATGCCATCCTCTTCTGTCTTCTCTTCTTCTGATGAATCTTCATTCTTCTCTTCACATCCAGCGATGGCTTGCGGACCTAGGGAGAGAGCGGATTAGTGCATACACAAATAAATAACCCTTCCGAGGATTTGCATCACTCCAAAGCAGCACACAAGAACGTGACAATGGCATCGATAAGAAATCATAAATTTCCTATCTAGCCACAGCCACATCCCTGCTTGACGCAATGGAATCCGTAATGCAAAACCACGGCACAAAAAAACTACAACTAACGCACGGAAAAAACGCCTAGCCTTACGCAAATTAATGTTCACTGGCCAGAAGGGCCCAAAGCTATGATGTCGTCTTCTTCTGGTCCCGCGATGCCATCCTCTTCTGTCTTCTCTTCTTCCGATGAATCTTCATTCTTCTCTTCACATCCAGCGATGGCTTGCGGACCTAGGGAGAGAGCGGGTTAGTGCATACACAAATAAATAACCTTTCCGAGGATTTGCACCACTCCAAAGCAGCACACAAGAACGTGACAATGGCATCAATAGGAAACCACACATTTCCTACCTAGCCACAGCCACATTCCTGCATGACGCAATGGAATCCGTAATGCAAAACCACGGCACAAAACAACTAAAACTAACGCACGGAAAAAAACGCCTAGCCTTACGCAAATTTTTATTCATTGGCCAGAATGGCCCAAAACTAAGCCGCAAATATCGCACACGTCTTCTTACGATGCTCCTCTTCTTTCTTCTGTGAATACTTGCGTCCTCAATCTTCTCTTCTTCGTGCAGTCTTCACTCTTCCTTCCTTGAAGTCCAGCGATGGCTTGAATCTGTCAAGAGGTAAGATTAGTGCATGCACAAACAAATAAATAAATAACACTAACATGCAAGCCCTAACGCAACGCAACGGAAAAATACTCGCAGCACACGCAAATATATATAATCACACGCAGAAAAATATCACACAAAATCACACGATAGATTAAAAAACACACGCAATCG